>NC_133134.1:85755905-86020359 GCF_048418815.1 Hemitrygon akajei
ACAAGCGACGGCATTTTGCTCCCAAACTCCGGCAGTTTCAAAGCGCCGGCGCTGGTCGACATGTTCAATATCTCTGGAATCGTCCCAGAGCGTCGGGGTCACCAGTGTAGGTTTTTGCAAGTAAAAACAGTGTGAGACGTTTTGTGTTTAGGAAAAACAGTAGCAACTCATTTATTGTAACCCAAACACTGAACACAAAGTGCGGCAAAAATACTTTATGTAATCCCGTCATCACATCGGACCAGCCTCTTAATGTGAATGTCGGTGGTTGTGAATTCTGTACATACAGCCAGAATGATCACCTGGCCCAGTCACACTTGTCTTGTTCACCCCTGAAGCTGATCGGGGCGGGAACCCTCTTGCTCTACATCCTGGCCGTGGGGCCGCCCAGAACAACCGAGCTCCGAAGATGCGACAGCCAATCTCCATCGGACTGTCCATGGGCTCGAATTCGGGATACGCCGTCAACCCCGCCCGAGACTTTGGAGCCCGGCCCCTGACCCTGGCAGCGGGCTGGGGACGGAAGTCTTCACGTGAGTCCGGAGTCCCCTCCGTTCTCCTTCCTCAGCGTCCCTTGCCGTCAATTGAGCCTCCGCTGGGCTAATGGCTGGAATCTTGGACTCGCCCAGCTCGAATCCCTGGGGCTGATGGAAGAGTGGGAACCTGTGTTGTGCTTGGTATAAATGCTAGTAAATGTGGTAACTAGTAACTACCTGAAGGGCTTGATACCCTGTGATTGGTGGGGAAGGCATGCAGTCGGTGTGTGTTTGGAGAAAACACACACACACACACACACACACACACACACACACACACACACACACACACACACACACACACACACACACACACTCACTCACACTCTCACACACACCACTCACACATACACACACACACTCACCCACACCCACCCCCCCCCTCTCTCTCTCTCTCCCCCCCCCTCACTCAAATACACATATGTGTGGCCTCCGTCGGTCGTGGTCGACCATGGGTACAGCGCCTCTGGTAGTCACAGAGAGTGGCTTCTCCAGGGCACAGTTGAAATGGAGATCCGTCTGTTTCCCACGCAGTGGGACCCCCCTCTCCATGCTGATGACAGGTCCAAATGAACGACAAGAGTCGATACAGTTTGGTGCCAGCAGCATCGCAGGAGTTGCCGTGCCGGTGCTGGGTACAGCAGTCAGCCGCCTTCGGGACTCCGACTCCGGATTTGTCCTCGGGGTTTACTCCCGAAGCCTTTCCCGTGAGCGGGTACAGCCGCAAGGCAGCGGAGGTTTGAAATCGGAGTTTTCCCTCTCCTAGATGAGATACCGCCCGTGGTTAACGAGTCCCATCTGCCCCGAGCAATTGGTTTTAAGGCGCCAGTGGCCCGCCTTTGCCCCTTCGCCTGTCAATGAGAACAGCTCCGCCGGGCATAAGAACTGTGCTACACACACGCATATACACAATCGCACATGCACACCCACACACACACGCATATACACAATCGCACATGCGCACACCCACACACACACGCGTATACACAATCGCACATGCACACCCACACACACACACATATACACAATCGCACATGCGCACACCCACACACGTGCATATACACAATCGCACATGCGCACCCACACACGCGCATATACACAAACGCACATGCGCACACCCACACACACGCATATACACAATCGCACATGCACACCCACACACACGCATATACACAATCGCACATGCGCACACCCACACACACACGCATATACACAATCGCACATGCGCACACCCACACACACACGCGTATACACAATCACACATGCACACCCACACACACACGCATATACACAATCGCACATGCACACCCACACACACACGCATATACACAATCGCACATGCACACCCACACACACACGCATATACACAATCGCACATGCGCACACCCACACACACACGCGTATACACAATCACACATGCACACCCACACACACACACATATACACAATCGCACATGCGCACACCCACACACGTGCATATACACAATCGCACATGCGCACCCACACACGCGCATATACACAATCGCACATGCGCACCCACACACGCGCATATACACAAACGCACATGCGCACACCCACACACACGCATATACACAATCGCACATGCACACCCACACACACGCATATACACAATCGCACATGCGCACACCCACACACACGCATATACACAATCGCACATGCGCACCCACACACACGCATATACACAATCGCACATGCGCACCCACACACACGCATATACACAATCGCACATGCGCACCCACACACGCGCATATACACAAACGCACATGCGCACCCACACACGCGCATATACACAATCGCACATGCGCACCCACACACACACGCATATACACAATCGCACATGCACACCCACACACACACGCATATACACAATCGCACATGCGCACACCCACACACACGCATATACACAATCGCACATGCGCACCCACACACGCGCATATACACAAACGCACATGCGCACCCACACACGCGCATATACACAATCGCACATGCGCACCCACACACACATGCATATACACAATCGCACATGCGCACACCCACACACACGCATATACACAATCGCACATGCGCACACCCACACACACGCATATACACAATCGCACATGCGCACCCACACACGCGCATATACACAAACGCACATGCGCACCCACACACGCACATATACACAAACGCACATGCGCACCCACACACGCGCATATACACAATCGCACATGCGCACCCACACACACACGCATATACACAATCGCACATGCGCACACCCACACACACGCATATACACAATCGCACATGCGCACACCCACACACACGCATATACACAATCGCACATGCGCACCCACACACGCGCATATACACAAACGCACATGCGCACCCACACACGCACATATACACAAACGCACATGCGCACCCACACACGCACATATACACAAACGCACATGCGCACCCACACACGCGCATATACACAATCGCACATGCGCACCCACACACGCACATATACACAATCGCACATGCACACACACACACACGCATATACACAATCGCACATGCGCACACCCACACACGCGCATATACACAAACGCACATGCGCACCCACACACGCACATATACACAATCGCACATGCACACACACACACACGCATATACACAATCGCACATGCGCACACCCACACACACGCATATACACAATCGCACATGCGCACCCACACACGCGCATATACACAATCGCACATGTGCACCCACACACGCGCATATACACAAACGCACATGCACACCCACACACGCGCATATACTCAAACGCACATGCGCACCCACACACACGCATATACACAAACGCACATGCGCAAACCCACACACGCGCATATACACAAACGCATATGCGCACTCACACACACGCATATACACAAACGCTCATGCGCAAACCCACACACGCACATATACACAAACGCTCATGCGCACCCACACACACGCATATACACAAACGCACATGCGCAAACCCACACACGCGCATATACACAAACGCATATGCGCACTCACACACACGCATATACACAAACGCTCATGCGCAAACCCACACACGCGCATATACACAATCGCACATGCGCACCCACACACGCACATATACACAATCGCACATGCACACACACACACACGCATATACACAATCGCACATGCACACCCACACACACACACGCATATACACAATCGCACATGCGCACACCCACACACACGCATATACACAATCGCACATGCGCACCCACACACGCGCATATACACAATCGCACATGTGCACCCACACACGCGCATATACACAAACGCACATGCACACCCACACACGCGCATATACACAAACGCACATGCGCACCCACACACACGCATATACACAAACGCACATGCGCACCCACACACACGCATATACACAAACGCACATGCGCACTCACACACACGCATATACACAAACGCTCATGCGCAAACCCACTCACGCGCATATACACAAATGCTCATGCGCACCCACACACACGCATATACACAATCGCACATGCGCACACCCACACACACGCATATACACAAACGCTCATGCGCACCCACACACACGCATATACACAATCGCACATGCGCACACCCACACACACGCATATACACAAACGCACATGCGCACATGTACACACAGTGGCAGAGGTTGAGACTGAACGAGGTTCCCCGGGTTTCTGGGGCTGGGTCCTTCCAGGTGGAGAGCTGACCCAGGGGATTGAATAGCTCACGTTTTCCACCTTCTCAAGGTCCGTAGGTCCGCTCCTCGACAACATCATGGCTAACTCTTCCTGTTGTTACGTATTCAGGCAACAATAAATATATGTGAGTTAGGCAAGGGTTTTTATAACGAATAACACGTTTATTAAACACTGAAAACAAACCCCCCCAGAAGTAAACAAACACTAACGTAACTGGAAAACAGCTGCTGTGTGGCAGCTTAAACAGTTCTTAAAGCGATGTTGCAAAAACAGTTCTTTAAAAGTGGTATGCCAAAAGTTCAAAATGCTCACAGTCCACTTAAAAGGAGAGACTTTTTAAGGTGATTTAAATTCTCTTCCACGTCGTTTTCCTTCAATCCCCGGCGTCGAACTCTTCCCACGAAGAGTTTTATGAAACGCAACGGCTTAAAGGCACTGACCTTTCCTTTATCACACTGTCCTCAATCTTCTGCTATCCCGCAGAGATTAACACGAGAACAGTCAACGAAATCCTTCCGAATGAGGATCACACAAGGTCGAACCCGTTTCACTGTCGAAAATCGATTCTCCTCGATCTTTAACTCCCGAACTCCGATCTTCACTCTCCACTAGCAGTATTGTAAAGAAACTGCTGGCAATGACCTTTTAAACTTTAAGCAATAGATAAAACTTCATTTTTCAACTAAACTGCGTCATCACATTAAATCACACAGTGGCATGAAGTCAACATGGCAAATTCAGCCACGAACTGCCCCCACCTCACAGGGTGGGTCTTCCTTTTATACCCTGTAAAAAAAACCTGTCACATGATCTCTACTGGCGGGAAAATGACATCACTCCACCATCACAAGACCATTACCTCAAGTCCAGTATAGCCTCAACCCCAGTCACGTGACAAGGGTACCACTGTCACGTCACGGGTACGTAACACTGTACTGACCCCTAAGTAGTTCCAATCGGGACAAAGTGGTGCTGGGTACATGAAGGGTTAACAGTCCGCCGGAAGGATGTCGGGGCAGTGAGGGAGGTTGGGCAATAACTCAGCCATCAGGTCTGTCTGCAGGGTCGGAGGGGGCTGGTGATGGGTGCCCATGGTGGGGGCTATCCTGGGCTTGCTGGTCTATGAGTTCCATCAGCTGGAGGCGCAGAGGAGGGCGGCGGAGCTGGACCCGAAGGAAGTGAAGCTGAAGAGGATGGAGGGCGAGGTGACCAGGAAGCAGGAGGCCATGGTCTAGAAGGCGGAGGTCGAGGGGCGCTGTATATGTGAGACCGGCTCTGCCCCCTTGCTCCCCTGCTCAGACACTCAAACTGGTCCCCACCCACACCTGGCCCCCTACACCCGCCAGTTCCCACACCCCTCCCCATCTCTGTAAACCCCTCCACATCTCCGTGACACCTCTTCCCTCTGGCTCCTACACCCCGATTCCCCACCCTCTGCCCGGTCAGCCGTGCTTTCAGCTGCTCGGGCTCCGGAATTCACCGACCCTCGCTTCACCCTTCCCTCTCCAAACGAGATAGCCAACATCTCTGAAGGTGTCCAAAGGCACGAGGTGATCCGAAAGCCCTCCCGTGGGACCCCCGGGGCATCTTTTTCCCTCAAAGAAAGCTGCGGTAAATGCGGAGAATTGTTGTAGTGTTTTTTTTCTGCTTTCTGCGAACAAACTCGGTGACCTTGACTCGATCTGCCCGTCCCACGGCCGTACCCAATGACAGCGTTTCCAGTGGGTTGTATGGGTAGACACGGTGAGGGTGACGGGTTGTTCATCTGGGCTGGACACGAGGCCGAGTACAGGGAGCTAGTACTGTACCGTACAGTCTGGTATCATGTCACATCTACTCCGACAAGCCCGCCAAGAATCTGTGTAAGAAAAAACCCCGAAGAACGTTGTAGAAACAGTATAGGCAGGTGTATATTTGTAATATACATTGTATAGGTATTCCAGCCAAAATGTGTAATCCAGCTAAAACTACTTACAAACCCAGCCTTCCATATATGTATCTTTTCAGAAATTCTGTTGTACTTTTTCTGTGAACGCCTGCAAGAAAGGGAATCTCCAGGGTGCACGGTGACTCTGATAATAAAGTGACTTTGAACTTGGAACCAATGGCGCCACGTTGCTGTATTTGAGATCTTGCTGGCAGGGTTGCCATGCTGGCTGCCTTTACGTTAATAATAAATCTTTTTTAAATTTACAGATTCAGCGCGATAACAGGCCTTTCCAGCCAAACCAGCCAACTGCATCCAATTACACCATTTTGAACAATTAACCCACTGACCCATGTGAACGTACGGGGTGGGGTCACAGGCGCGGTATATCATCCTGACCAAAGGGATCCGACAGGTCAGTGAAGGGCAGCTACCTGAACCAGGAAGGACGTAAACTGCAGGTTGTTGATGCAGCATCACCCGTATTGTGCTCAGTTTTGGTCACCCTGCGACAGGAAAGGGTGCAGGGGATATTTACGAGGATGTTGCCTGAGTTACAGGGAGAGGCTGGAAAGGTTGGGACTTGATACCCTAAAGTGTACAAGACTGACTGGCAATGTATTTTATACATATGGCAATGAATCAAATCACGAGGGACACAGGTAGGATGAATGCAGAGTCCTTTTATTCCAGCGTTAGTGAATCAAGAACAAGAGGTCACAGGTTTAAGGTGAGAGAGAAGTGATTTAAAAGAGGGTCCAAGGAACAACTTCTTCACCCAGAGGGTGGCAAGTTTATGAACGAGCTGCCGGGGGAGTGGTTGAGGCAGGAACATTAACAACATTTAAAAAGCACCTGGACAGGTACACGGATAGGAAAGGTTTAGAGGGATACGGACGGGTACACAGATAGGAAAGGTTTAGAGGGATACGGACAGGTACACGGATAGGAAAGGTTTAGAGGGATACGGACAGGTACACGGATAGGAAAGGTTTAGAGGGATACGGACAGGTACACGGATAGGAAAGGTTTAGAGGGATACGGACAGGTACACAGATAGGAAAGGTTTAGAGGGATACGGACAGGTACACGGATAGGAAAGGTTTAGAGGGATACGGACAGGTACACGGATAGGAAAGTTTCAGAGGGATACGGACAGGTACACGGATAGGAAAGGTTCAGAGGGATACGGACAGGTACACGGATAGGAAAGGTTTAGAGGGATACGGACAGGTACACGGATAGGAAAGGTTTAGAGGGATACGGACAGGGACACGGATAGGAAAGGTTCAGAGGGATACGGACAGGTACACGGATAGGAAAGGTTCAGAGGGATATGGACAGGGACACGGATAGGAAAGGTTTAGAGGGATACGGACAGGTACACGGATAGGAAAGGTTTAGAGGGATACGGACAGGGACACGGATAGGAAAGGTTCAGAGGGATACGGACAGGTACACGGATAGGAAAGGTTTAGAGGGATACAGACAGGTACACGGATAGGAAAGGTTTAGAGGGATACAGACAGGTACACGGATAGAAACGGTTTAAAGGGAAACGGACAGGGACACTGATAGGAACGGTTTAGAGGGATACGGATAGGAAAGGTTTAGAGGGATACGGACAGGTACATGGATAGGAACGGTTTAGAGGGATACGGACGGGTACACGGATAGGAAGGGTTCAGAGGGATACGGACAGGGACACGGATGGGAAAGGTTTAGAGAGATACGGACAGGTACACAGATGGGAAAGGTTTAGAGGGATACGGACAGGTACACGGATTGGAAAGGTTTAGAGGGATACAGACGGGTACACGGATAGGAAAGGTTTAGAGGGATACGGACAGGTACAGAATGATGTTTGGTTTTTTTTGGGTATGGCTTACATGTATTTTTTATACACGGTAAAAGCTCTTTTTTCTTGGCTTATTTTGACTTTATTATTTTTCCATATTATTAATCTATTAGCTTTGAAAATAACTTATTAGGGTTTTTTTTGTTTTTCTTTTTAAGCTTGTATATGCTTTTTTATATTTTTAACATTTAAATATTAAGATTTTTTAAAAAAATGTCGTTTTTTCTTCCCGACAGACTTTAGTGCTTGGAACGTCACATCCGTTTTGATGTGCTTGAAAGTTTTAAACTCTCATTCAAAATACCAATCCAGTATTATTCATTTATGGATTTTATCATTTTAATTTTTTTAACCCTTTTGTTTATATATATATATATATATATATAATACTAATTTTATATTTTAACTTTTGTTATACCAACCCTTTCTTATAATGTGGGTTGTTTGTATTTTTTTCAACTTTTTTTTGTCTGAGTTGCCGTCTTGAGACATGGGGGTAATTTTAGTGTTAGATTGCCTGCTTGCCTCTTTTTGGCTTTTTTCCTGGGGTTTTGAGGGTGGCGGGAGGGGGATTTTTCTTTTTTCTTTTCTTTTTGCTTGCTTTCTGCTTAGTTTTATTTCATGGGCTTATATGAAACTACAAAAATGGTCGCAGTGTCGTGACTTCTGGTTTCTCCTTGAACTTACTTCCTTCTTCCGGGTTCATGAGTTCACTTTTTTTTAACTTATGTGTTAACTGTAATAAATATTGTCAATATGGATAGGATTATTAATTTTGTCTCTTGGAATATTAATGGTTTAAATCATCCGATCAAATGAAAAGAAATATTCAAAGTATTCCATAGAATGAATGCCAATGTTATTTTTGTGCAAGAGACTCATGTAAGGAAGGTGGATAGTCAACGCTTTTTTAGGTTTTGGAAGGGACAACAGTATCACTCAAATTCACAAGCTAAAGTAAGAGGTGTTTCCATTTTTATAGACTCATCAACTTCTTTTATACATCATGAAACAATTTCAGATCCACAAAGTAGATTTTTGCTTATTACTGGTCTACTTTTTAATCAAAAAGTTGTTTTAGTCAATGTTTATGCTCCAAATACTGATTGTCCTGAATTTTTTAAATGTTTATTTACATCCTTTCCTAATTTGAATCAATATAGATTGATAATGGGTGGGGATTTTAACTGTTGTTTAAACCCTTTGATGGATAGATCCAAGCCCACCCAAATTCTTCTGAATAAATCGGCTTCTCTCATCAACTCTTTTATGATTGATTCAGCTATTTGCGAAATTTGGCATTTTCTACACCCTAATGACAAAGAGTTCTCATACTTTTCCCATGTTTATCATAATTACTCAGGGAAGGTTTAGAGGGATACAGACAGGGACACGGATAGGAAAGGTTTAGAGGGATACGGACAGGTACACGGATAGGAAAGGTTTAGAGGGATATGGACAGGTACACGGATAGGAAAGGTTTAGAGGGATATGGACAGGTACACGGACAGGAAAGGTTTAGAGGGATACAGACAGGGACACAGATAGGAAAGGTTTAGAGGGATACGGACAGGTACACGGATAGGAAAGGTTTAGAGGGATACGGACAGGTACACGGATAGGAAAGGTTTAGAGGGATACGGACAGGTACACGGATAGGAAAGGTTTAGAGGGATATGGACAGGGACATGGATAGGAAAGGTTTAGAGGGATATGGACAGGTACACGGATAGGAAAGGTTTAGAGGGATACAGACAGGGACACAGATAGGAAAGGGTTCAGACATTGGCCCATGGGACTGGCTTAGATGGGAATCTTGGTCAGCATGGATCTGTTAGGCTGAAGGGCCTGATTCTGTGCTCTGTGTCGCTGTGAAATTAAGTGCCATCAGTTAGCAGAACGTTATTACACACAGAGTTCAGAGTTCAATTCTGACACCACCTGTAAGAACGTTCTCCCAGTGAACACGTGGATTTCCTCTGGGTGCTCTGGTTTCCTCCCATGTTTGAAAGATGTAACAGCTGGCAGGTAAGTAGACGGCTCGCTGGGCGGTGTGGTTCATTAGGCTGGGAGGACTGCTCCACAAAATAAAGTAAAGCACTGATCTGGTTGATGGATGTTAGACATTGCCCCCACTGCCTCGTCTTGTTCATATTTGAAAATAAAATTCCATAATTTTTTTTATCGTACATTTGATAATGTGTGCAAGAAAAACAAATATCACGCACAAAATGCTCCCTTTTGTTCATGTCTCTCTTTCTCTTTGTCACATTCCCTTCTTTTCATTCTCCCACTGCCCATCCTCCCTTTTCTATTGCTGCTTCCCAATTTCCTCCTCTCCTCCTCTCCCTCCCTTCTTCCTGCTCAGCTCAGTGGCTGCAGTGCACCTCCCCTCCCGAGCCCCCCACCCCAAAGAGGCAGCCCACCCTCAGGACCACCACTCCTCACCGTGTCCGAACCCTCTGCAATGGCAGCTCGGGTGCCCTTTCCTCTCATGGGCTGCAGCACTCTGAGGGGGCAGCTTCCCATCGAGGGGCAGTGACGGATGGCCAACAAATGCCGGCCTTGTTTGGATCCCATGCAACGATGCCAAAGGTCCCTCTAGTTTAACCGTGGAAGGGAATTCTTCTCGCAGATTGGACTCTGTACCTGCCTCAGCTCAGGATAACCTGGAGGTGTACCTTGTTGATATTAAACCTGTAATTGTTGTGTTTGCTGTGATAGTTGCTGGTTATTTGGGCGGGGTGATTATCTTTAAAAGGTCTTTGCTCCCTGACTGACTGGGATCTGCGTGATTGTTGATCCTCATCAGGCCTCTTCCCCACCCTGCTAATGATAACCAGAGTATTGAGAAGCAGGCACAGCAAGAGTCCACTCAACTCCTGCCCTGCAGAGAGGTCACCGGCTGACCCCAACTTTGGCCTCAGTGTGTCTTATCGCCAGAGCAACGACCTAGACTCTAACAGTTGTGTATTTAATGTTTCAGGAATGATTGAGTAATCTTGTATATTCATTGGTTGGTTAAGCGTTCCTGTTCATTTAAATAATTCATTGTGGGTTATATGTTTAAACATGTGAACAGCATCCGTGCTACCACATGATACATGCGCGTCTCGATGAGTAAAACCAAAGATAGGACCCTTTCTGACTCCTGTGCCTTCCTTTAATTTTTAATGTTTTGAAGTTGCAAAACATAACGTTGACAACAAGGTATTTTTAAAACAACCCCGAGATGGCTATCGACTCGTTCAAATGCAGCGAGACGTTCAAACTAGAGGAAACACGGTGACTTCAAAATGCGGCCCACAGGTGCAGAGACATTGAGTTAAAAAAAGCAAAAGAATTCCTGGGTTTGTAAAGAGTGAGTACTGGGTGACAATGCTCACAAAACACAAGCAGAAATGGCTGGCTACATCAGAAAGATTGACGAGTTTGATTACACAACAGAGAACTGGCTCATGTATATTGAGCTAATTCAACAGTATTTTGAAGCAAGTAAAAAAAGGCAATGAGAAATGAATACTAATCTTGCTGAATTTATTGGATTTAAGAGCATACAATTTACTGCTCCAACCAAACCATCTGAAATGAGCAAGAGTAATGCAGGAACATTTAGAACCAACACTGAACACTTTAGGTTTCATAAGCAGAAACAGAAAGGGACTTCATGTCAGCGTAGGTGATTGAATTGATGAGATTGCCTAAGCGTTGTCACTCTGGTACTGATGCACTGAGAGATGGTTTAATTTGGGGAATCTTAAAGTATTCAAAAATGGCTCCTAACTGAAGCACAACTTACATTCAAGTGAGTAGTTGAAATTGCTGTTTTGATGGAAACTGTAGACAGAGCTGTGATTGAGTTACAGCCAGGAATGAAAGTGAGTCTGAATGACATTACAGTTCTAAACAGAAATCCACCTGACCAAACAAATTGTGTTCCCGTTGTGGCAGAGGCTCATTTACCAAACAAATTGTGTTCCCGTTGTGGCAGAGGCTCATTTACCAAACAAATTGTGTTCCCGTTGTGGCAGAGGCTCATTTACCAAACAAATTGTGTTCCCGTTGTGGCAGAGGCTCATTCACCAAACAAATGCAGATTTAAAGGTAAACTTGTAGAAAATGCAACTAAGTAGGTCACATACAAAGAGCGCATTGGGCAAACAAACAGACTACGCACAGTAGAGGAAAAGATTTTTTTTTAAAATCAAGTCGCATTTTCAAAAAAAGCACTAATCTGCATGTTGTTGATGAGATTTACGATGTGAAAATTAACAACAGACAAGCAATATGACTTACACCAGCGGTGAACAGCAAATTAATAAAATGGAATTGGACACTGGTTCAGCTATTTCAGTCATTCCACAAAATGAGTTTGAGAGGCATTTTAAAGATTATCCGACTAAGAACTTATACTGGAGAAATGATAACTCCGGTGGGAATGACATTTGTAGCAGTGAAATACAGCAACTGACCAGCCACATTGGGCTTGTATGTGGTATAAACAGGAGGGCAAACATTGTGGGGTCATGAGTGGCTGAGACAACTACAACTTGATTGGAGATCCATCCTCTATTTGCATGCCACATCCCCGGCAACAGAGTCAACTGAACGTGAATTAAGAAAGGTACTGAATGATGCCACGACTGTCTCCACGTCGTACACCATGAGCCGTTGCCCAGCAACGGGCAAACAGGTGTTGGTGCCAACCTCTGTGCCTCTGGTTGGAAAGCACTTTGGACCAAGCTAGGACCATGCTGCTCGGAGGAATCGTGTATTCGTCCGACTACAACGGATTAGCGGGCAACACATCTGAGAAAGCTTCTGATATGTAAATCAGGCAATTAATTTCGAAACGTAGCTTGTTTTTAAGCTGGGAGAGGGATCAAGAAAGCTTTTGTGAGTATAAAGAACTAGAATCTACTCTGAGTGCATTAAGGTTACTGCATGAACTTCAAGTGGGAGACAAGACGCAGCTTGTAAAAGTAGATGCAAAGGCCAAAGCCCAGCTGGGTGAATGGAAACCAAACAGAAAGCAGTCAATGGAGATACTAAAACAGAGGATTCATTGGATGAGGAAACTAAGAGAAGAGATCAGATGGTGAAAGCAGCAATCAAAGGATTACTCCAGTGAACTAAATGCACCGTCCCAAGATCAAAATGCACAAACTGGAAGGAGAAAGGTGATCACCGCTGTCAGAACCACGTCCTACAGTCTCAGAGTCAACTCCTACAACCACCACAGAGGAGGCTCCCGAACCCCAGACTGCTTCACAGCCAAATTCTCGCCCGTCAAGCAGAGTGACCACACCCCCCCGCACCTTGTTATCCCACAAGATTAAGAAATCTTCGACAGCAATGAAATATTTAGGCCTGAATGGGACAATTTACAATTTGCTGTGTTGTGGATGTCTGTATATACTCGATGCATTATACAATATACTGTGTCTGTAGTTGAGCATTGAGCTGGAGTTTATAGCTAAGCGCTGGGGGGTGCTGTGTATTTAATATTTTAGTAAAATTTGATGTATATATAGACTGATTGAACATTCCTGTTCATTTAAATAATATATTACAGGTTATATGTATAAATATGTAAATCATATGTGTCCTCGCGCTACCACGTGATACGCACACACATCACGCAAAGTTAGACCCACATTTCCGACTCCCATGTCTTCTTTGGCCAGTGACCAACTGAAGTTTTGAGAAGGGGGGGACTTCAGTCGGATCCCCTGCCTGAGTACAAAGGGTCACTGCAGTGAAAAAGAGCTTTGACCAGCGACCGGTTGACGTTTGGGATTGATTAGCAACAACAAATTAAAGGCAGGGACAAGCACAGCAGCCGTCGTCTGAGTGGTGGTCCTGAGGCTCTTCGAGGTTCAGCGACGAGAAGCTTCAGTCAGAGAAATCAAATAAAAGCAAAGCTTTAGGCTAAGTTTTTTTTCCCTTTCTCGTTTCTGCTCAGTAGAGACGTCAGGTGGGATACTGGAACGCTCTTGCAGGATGTGGGAAGGCAGGGAGACCTCCAGTTTTCCTGTGAGAAGTGGACGGGCTAGTGCAGAGGTACCCCCGTGGCCACCCCCCCTCAACAACTTTGGATACTATTCAAGGATTATTGTTGGGAGCTTAATGTCCAAGTATCGTATTGAAAAGACTCGCAGGAAGGCAGAGGTGGTGGCGTTGCTCTGTTGATAAAAAGTTAAATCAAATCATTAGAAAGAGCTGACATAAGATCGGAAGGTGTTGGACCATTGTGGATAGAGCTAAGGAACTGCAAGGGGAAAAAGTGGACAGACCCCTAAACAGAAGCAAGTTCGTGGCCTACAAATTATAATGGGAGATAGAAAATGCATGCCAAATGAACAATGTTAGAATAGTCATGGGGACTTCAGTTTGCAGGTAGTTTGGGAAATTCAGGTTGGTGCTCAGTTCCAGGAGGGGGGGTTTCTAAAGGCCTATGAGATGGCTTTTCAGAGCAGCTCCCGGTTGAGCCCCCTAGGGAATCAGCTGTTCTGGATTGGGTGTTGTGCAATGAACCAGAATTGATTAGAGAGCCTTAAGGTAAAAGAACCCTTTGGGAAAATTTATCATAATATGATTAAATTCGCCCTGAAATTTTAGAAGAAGAAGCCAAAGTCAGTGGAGTAAAGGGAATTACAGAGGATGAGGGAGGAGTTGGCCAGAATTGATTGGAAGGGAACACTGGCAGGGATGATGGCAGAGCAGCAATGGCTGGAATTTCTGGAAACAATTCAGGAGGCACAGGATATAGACAACCCAAAGAAGAAGAAGTATTCTAAAGGTAAGATGACACAACCGTGGCTAACAAGAGATGTCAAAGCCAACGTAAAAGCCAAAGAGAGGGTATATAATAGAGCAAAAATTAGTAAGAAGTTCAAGGAATGGGAAGATTTAAAAATCAATAGAAGGCAACTAAAAAGTTATTAAGAAGGTAAAGATGGAATACGAAAGTAGGCATGCCAATAATATTAAAGAGAACACCAAACATTTTCTTCAGATACATAAAGTATAAAAGAGTTGCAAGAGTGGATATCAGACCACTGGAAAATGATGCTGCAGAGGTAGTGACAGGGGGACAACAAAATGGCGGATAAACTGAATAAGTATTTTGCATCAGTCTTCACTGTGGAAGAAGACACTGGCATCATGGTGGAAGCTCCAGGTGTCAGGGGTCATGAAGTGTGTGAAGTTACCATTACTAGAGAGAAGGTTCTTGGGGAACTGAAACATCTTGAGGTAGGTAGGTGATGCACCATCAATAACTCACGCTGAGACTTAGGAAGTGAGATATCGGCTTTTATTGACTGAAGAACAACACTACATCCTGGGAAAATGAGGGAGAGCAGCAGACCACAGTCGCCTTTATACAGGGGTCTGTGGGAGGAGCCACAGGAGCAGTCAGCAGGGTCTGTGGGAGGAGCCACAGGAGCAGTCAGCAGGGGTCTGTGGGAGGAGTCAGCAGGGGTCTGTGGGAGGAGCCACAGGAGCAGTCAGCGGGGGTCTGTGGGAGGAGCCACAGGAGCAGTCAGCAGGGGTCTGTGGGAGGAGCCACAGGAGCAGTCAGCGGGGGTCTGTGGGAGGAGCCACAGGAGCAGTCAGCGGGGGTCTGTGGGAGGAGCCACAGGAGCAGTCAGCAGGGGTCTGTGGGAGGAGCCACAGGAGCAGTCAGACAGGTATATCTAGTTCACCACATTAGGTCACCTGGACCAGATGGTCTACACCCCAGGGTTCTGAGTAATGGTCTTTTAACAATGGTTCCAGACGACTGGAAAATTGCAAATGTCACTCCATTCTTCAAGAAGGATGAAAAGCAGAAGAAAGGGAACTATAGGCCAGTGGTCGGAAAGATTTTGGAGTCGATTATTAAGGATGAGGTCACATGGTAAAATAGACTGTAGTCAGCATGGTTTCCTCAAGGGAAAATCTTGCCTGAAAAATCTGTTGGAATTCTTTGAAGAAATAACAAGCAGGACAGACAAAGGAGAACTGATTGATGTTGTGTACTTTGATTTTCAGAAGGACACTGACAAGGTGCCACACACGAGGCTGCTTAACAAGCTATGAGCCCATGGTATTACAGGGAAGATTCCAGCATGGTTAAAGTAGTGGCTATTTGGCTGAGTTAGTGGGTGTGAGGCGCCCCACCCTGTAATGCCCCGTGAGTCAGTGGGTGTGAGGTGTCCCACCCTGTAATGCCCCGTGAGACAGTGGGTGTGAGGCGCCCCACCCTGTAATGCCCCGTGAGTCAGTGGGTGTGAGGAACCCCACCCTGTAATGCCCCGTGAGTCAGTGGGTGTGAGGTGCCCCACCTTGTAATGCCCCGTGAGGCAGTGGGTGTGAGGTGCCCCACCCTGTAATGCCCCGTGAGGCAGTGGGTGTGAGGTGCCCCACCCTGTAATGTCCCGTGAGGCAGTGGGTGTGAGGTGCCCCACCTTGTAATGCCCCGTGAGGCAGTGGGTGTGAGGTGCCCCACCTTGTAATGCCCCGTGAGGCAGTGGGTGTGAGGTGCCCCACCCTGTAATGCCCCATGAGTCAGTGGGTGTGAGGTGCCCCACCTTGTAATGCCCCGTGAGGCAGTGGGTGTGAGGTGCCCCACCCTGTAATGCCCCGTGAGGCAGTGGGTGTGAGGCGCCCCACCCTGTAATGCCCCGTGAGACAGTGGGTGTGAGGTGCCCCACCCTGTAATGCCCCGTGAGACCGTGGGTGTGAGGCGCCCCACCCTATAATGCCCCGTGAGTCAGTGGGTGTGAGGAACATGCTGCTGAGGCTGGTAAAACTGTGTCTAAAAAATCGGTTAGGTAGCTGGAAAAGGACCTGATTTCAAGAGATGTCGGCCAAACACAGGCAAATTTCACGTCATATACGTTATTGATAATCAATCTGGTTCTGACTCTGGCGTAGGGATCGTCGGCAGGTTCAGGTATCTGGATGTCCACATCACACTCACACAGTAATAATCACATCACATCAGCACAGGGGTCTGAGAAGATAGGGCTCGTCCAGTAGCTTCTGCTGATCTGCTGTAGAAAGGCTGCTGACGGCCATATCCCAGCCGGGCAGAGTAACAGCTCTGGTCTGGTTCAACAGAACCCACATTGAGCAGTAAATCATAAACACACGAGTGTCTGTGGATGCTGTAAACCTTGAGTAAATCCGTCTCCCCCCCCATTACTATGACCCTCCCCGTCAGTCTCCCTGCAACTATAACCCTCCCCGTCAGTCTCCCTGCAACTATAACCCTCCCCGTCAGTCTCCCCGTAACTATAACCCTCCCCGTCAGTCTCCATGCAACTATAACCCTCCCCGTCAGTCTCCCTGTAACTATGACCCTCCCCGTCAGTCTCCATGTAACTATGACCCTCCCCGTCAGTCTCCCTGCAACTATAACCCTCCCCGTCAGTCTCCCCCCGTAACTATAACCCTCCCCGTCAGTCTCCCTATAACTATAACCCCTCTAAACCTGTCCATATCACTCTAAACCTTTCCTATCCGTGTCCCTGTCCGTATCCCTCTAAACCTTTCCTATCCGTGTCCCTGTCCGTATCCCTCTGAACCTTTCCTATCCGTGTACCTGTCCGTATCCCTCTGAACCTTTCCTATCCGTGTCCATGTCCGTATCCCTCTAAACCTTTCCTATCCGTGTCCCTGTCCGTATCCCTCTAAACCTTTCCTATCCGTGTCCCTGTCCGTATCCCTCTAAACCTTTCCTATCCGTGTCCCTGTCCGTATCCCTCTAAACCTTTCCTATCCATGTCCCTGTCCGTATCCCTCTAAACCTTTCCTATCCGTGTCCCTGTCCGTATCCCTCTAAACCTTTCCTATCCGTGTACCTGTCCGTATCCCTCTGAACCTTTCCTATCCGTGTACCTGTCCTTATCCCTCTAAACCTTTCCTATCCATGTACCTGTCCGTATCCCTCTAAACCTTTCCTATCCGTGTACCTGTCCGTATCCCTCTAAACCTTTCCTATCCGTGTACCTGTCTGTATCCCTCTAAACTTTTCCTATCCGTGTACCTGTCCGTATCCCTCTAAACCTTTCCTATCCGTGTACCTGTCCGTATCCCTCTAAACCTTTCCTATCCGTGTCCCTGTCCATATCCCTCTGAACCTTTCCTATCCGTGTACCTGTCCGTATCCCTCTGAACCTTTCCTATCCGTGTACCTGTCCGTATCCCTCTAATCCTTTCCTATCCGTGTCCCTGTCCGTATCCCTCTGAACCTTTCCTATCCGTGTACCTGTCCGTATCCCTCTAAACCTTTCCTATCCGTGTACCTGCCCGTATCCCTCTAAACCTTTCCTATCCGTATCCCTCTAAACCTTTCCTATCCGTGTCCCTGTCCGTATCCCTCTAAACCTTTCCTATCCGTGTACCTGTCCGTATCCCTCTAAACCTTTCCTATCCGTGTACCTGCCCGTATCCCTCTAAACCTTTCCTATCCGTATCCCTCTAAACCTTTCCTATCCGTGTCCCTGTCCGTATCCCTCTAAACCTTTCCTATCCGTGTCCCTGTCCGTATCCCTCTAAACCTTTCCTATCCGTGTACCTGCCCGTATCCCTCTAAACCTTTCCTATCCATGTCCCTGTCCGTATCCCTCTAAACCTTTCCTATCCGTGTACCTGTCCATATCCCTCTAAACCTTTCCTATCCGTGTCCCTGTCCATATCCCTCTAAACCTTTCCTATCCGTGTCCCTGTCCATATCCCTCTGAACCTTTCCTATCCGTGTACCTGTCCGTATCCCTCTGAACCTTTCCTATCCGTGTACCTGTCCGTATCCCTCTAATCCTTTCCTATCCGTGTCCCTGTCCGTATCCCTCTGAATCTTTCCTATCCGTGTACCTGTCCGTATCCCTCTAAACCTTTCCTATCCGTGTACCTGCCCGTATCCCTCTAAACCTTTCCTATCCGTGTACCTGTCCGTATCCCTCTAATCCTTTCCTATCCGTGTCCCTGTCCGTATCCCTCTGAACCTTTCCTATCCGTGTACCTGTCCGTATCCCTCTAATCCTTTCCTATCCGTGTCCCTGTCCGTATCCCTCTGAACCTTTCCTATCCGTGTACCTGTCCGTATCCCTCTAAACCTTTCCTATCCGTGTACCTGCCCGTATCCCTCTAAACCTTTCCTATCCGTGTCCCTGTCCGTATCCCTCTAAACCTTTCCTATCCGTGTCCCTGTCCGTATCCCTCTAAACCTTTCCTATCCGTGTACCTGTCCGTATCCCTCTAAACCTTTCCTATCCATGTACCTGTCCGTATCCCTCTAAACCTTTCCTATCCGTGTCCCTGTCCGTATCCCTCTAAACCTTTCCTATCCGTGTACCTGTCCGTATCCCTCTAAACCTTTCCTATCCGTGTCCCTGTCCGTATCCCTCTAAACCTTTCCTATCCGTGTACCTGCCCGTATCCCTCTAAACCTTTCCTATCCGTGTCCCTGTCCGTATCCCTCTAAACCTTTCCTATCCGTGTCCCTGTCCGTATCCCTCTAAACCTTTCCTATCCGTGTACCTGTCCGTATCCCTCTGAACCTTTCCTATCCGTGTCCCTGTCCGTATCCCTCTGAACCTTTCCTATCCGTGTACCTGTCCGTATCCCTCTGAACCTTTCCTATCCGTGTACCTGTCCGTATCCTTCTAAACCTTTCCTATCCGTGTACCTGTCCGTATCCCTCTAAACCTTTCCTATCCGTGCACCTGTCTGTATCCCTCTAATCCTTTCCTATCCGTGTCCCTGTCCGTATCCCTCTGAACCTTTCCTATCCGTGTACCTGTCCGTATCCCTCTAAACCTTTCCTATCCGTGTCCCTGTCCGTATCCCTCTAAACCTTTCCTATCCGTGTACCTGTCCATATCCCTCTAAACCTTTCCTATCCGTGTCCCTGTCCATATCCCTCTGAACCTTTCCTATCCGTGTACCTGTCCGTATCCCTCTGAACCTTTCCTATCCGTGTACCTGTCCATATCCCTCTAATCCTTTCCTATCCATGTCCCTGTCCGTATCCCTCTGAACCTTTCCTATCCGTGTACCTGTCCGTATCCCTCTAAACCTTTCCTATCCGTGTACCTGCCCGTATCCCTCTAAACCTTTCCTATCCGTATCCCTCTAAACCTTTCCTATCCGTGTCCCTGTCCGTATCCCTCTGAACCTTTCCTATCCGTATCCCTCTAAACCTTTCCTATCCGTGTCCCTGTCCGTATCCCTCTAAACCTTTCCTATCCTTGTCCCTGTCCGTATCCCTCTATACCTTTCCTATCCGTGTCCCTGTCCGTATCCCTCTAAACCTTTCCTATCCGTGTACCTGTCCTTATCCCTCTAAACCTTTCCTATCCGTGTACCTGTCCGTATCCCTCTAAACCTTTCCTATCCGTGTCCCTGTCCGTATCCCTCTAAACCTTTCCTATCCGTGTACCTATCCGTATCCCTCTAAACCTTTCCTATCCGTGTACCTGCCCGTATCCCTCTAAACCTTTCCTATCCGTGTCCCTGTCCGTATCCCTCTAAACCTTTCCTATCCGTGTCCCTGTCCGTATCCCTCTAAACCTTTCCTATCCGTGTCCCTGTCCGTATCCCTCTGAACCTTTCCTATCCGTGTACCTGTCCGTATCCCTCTGAACCTTTCCTATCCGTGTACCTGTCCGTATCCCTCTAAACCTTTCCTATCCGTGTACCTGTCCGTATCCCTCTGAACCTTTCCTATCCGTGTACCTGTCCGTATCCCTCTAAACCTTTCCTATCCGTGTCCCTGTCCGTATCCCTCTAAACCTTTCCTATCCGTCTCCCTGTCCGTATCCCTCTAAACCTTTCTTATCCGTGTACCTATCCATATCCCTCTAAACCTTTCCTATCCGTGTCTCTGTCCGTATCCCTCTAAACCTTTCCTATCCGTCTCCCTGTCCGTATCCCTCTAAACCTTTCCTATCCGTGTACCTATCCAATTGTCTTTTTAATGTTGTTCATGTACCTGCCTCAACCACTTCCTCTGGCAGCTCGTTCCATAGACTGACCACCCTCTGGGTGAAGAAGTTATCCCTCAGTTTCCTATTAAATAAATCTCTGCACTCTCACCTTCAACCCGTGCCCTCTAGTTCCTGTTTCTGCAGCACTGGGGATACAACTGTGGGCATGATTTTATGCACCTCTATAAGGTCACCCTCACTTTCCTCTTCTCCAAGAAATAACGTCCCAATCTGCTCAAGCTCTCTCTATAACTCAGTCCTTCGAACCCTGGTAACATCCTCTTAAATCTCCTCTGCACACTTCCACAGCTTCTTGGCATCTCTCTAAAGCAATGCTGTCCATAATACTCCCAGTTGTGCTCTGTGCGACGGTATGTGCTGCGTGACTGTGTGTGGTGTGTGACAGTAACTTGTGTGTGCGGCCGTAAGTGGCGTGTGTGACTAAGTGTTGTTCATGACTGTATGTGCTATGTGTGACTGTTATGTGTTATGTCTGACAGTGAGTACTGTGTGTGACTGTATGTGGTGTGTGTGATCATATGCTGTTTTTGTGACTCTGTGTGTGTGAGAGTGTGTGTGTGAGTGTGTATGTGTGTTCGTGTGTGTGTTCGTGTGTATGTGTGTTTGTGTGTGTCTGTGTGAGTGTGTGTGGTGTGTGTGTGAGTGTGTGAGTGTGTGAGTGAGTGTGTGCTGTGTTTGACTGTATGGTTTGTGTGATTATGTGGTGTGGTTGACTGATGTGTGTGATTGTATGTGGTGCGTATGACTGTATGTGGTGCGTGTGACTGTGTTGTGTGTGACTGTGGGTGGTGTGTGACTGTATAATACAGTGTTTTGCACGTTGGCCTTGAAGAAGTGCTGCTTCGTTCAGCTCTACATATGTGTATGGTTGAATGACAATCAAACTTGAACTTGAACCAATATCTTGTTCAACTGCAACATAACATCCTGACTTCTAGACTCTGCCCTGACCGAGCCTGTTAAACGACTTCTTCACCACCTGTCTACCTGTGACTCCACTTTCAGGGAGCCATGTACCTTTATCTCGATGCCCTCTGTTGTACAGCATTCCCAGGACCTTGTTGTTCATGGTGAATGCCCCCTCTCTGATTTAATATTTTAAATACATGGCTAACGTCAAACCAATAATTAGTGACTTTCTGTGGAAGAAGAGGGTAAAATTAACTGAATCATTTATTAAATGGCAGTCCATCTCACCAATGTCTTATGCACCTGGAACGTAAGGTGGAGGGACTTGAAGGCAGGAAGGGTTGAAGTTCAACCCCTGAATGATTGACTGTTAAATGACCCTCTAGAATGTTGGGATTCAAACCGCTGATGTAAAGATCTGTGAACAATCGCACCCCCCCCCCCCCATGGAGTTGAGCGGATGGAGTGCGGCAGCCAATCAGAGCAGGGTGTGCAAAAGCAGGGAGACTGGCCACCAGCTCTCATTGGCTGGGACGTAGGTGGCCAACCAGGGAAGGGTGTGTCTCTCCCTCTCTCTTCTGAAGTTGCTTCCCTCATCTTATCAGGAATTAAAGGTGTTAATGATTGCCAGAGGTAGGACGACCTTTGGTAATAAACAGCTGAGTGTTAAGGGTGACACAACATGTCAGAGATGTGTGAGGTGAGATAGAGAGAACTTCTCCAGGGTGCACATCTGGCTGCTGGTCAGGGATGGGGCAGGGGACGTGAGCGATGGCTCAGATCTGGGTTCGATCCTGACCTCCAGCACTGTGAGTATGTGTGTGTCCGTGAGAGAAAGAGTGTGTGTTTGTCTGAGTGTGAGTGTGAGTGTGTCCGAGAGAGAGAGAGAGAGAGTGTGTTTGTCTGTCTGAGTGTGAGTGTGTCCAAGAGAGAGAGAGTGTGTGTTTGTCTGAGTGTGAGTGTGAGTGTGTCCGAGAGAGAGAGAGAGTGTGTGTTTGTCTGAGTGTGAGTGTGAGTGTGTCCGAGAGAGAGAGAGTGTGTCCGAGAGAGAGAGAGTGTGTGTTTGTCTGAGTCTGAGTGTGAGTGTGAGTGTGTCCGAGAGAGAGAGAGTGTGTTTGTCTGTCTGAGTGTGAGTGTGTCCAAGAGAGAGAGAGTGTGTGTTTGTCTGAGTGAGTGTGAGTGGGAGTGTGTCCGAGAGAGAGAGAGAGAGTGTGTTTGTCTGAGTGTGAGTGTGAGTGTGTCCGAGAGAGAGAGAGTGTGTGTTTGTCTGAGTGTGTCCGAGAGAGAGAGAGTGTGTGTTTGTCTGAGTGTGAGTGTGAGTGTGAGTGTGTCCGAGAGAGAGAGAGAGAGTGTGTTTGTCTGAGTGTGAGTGTGAGTGTGTCCGAGAGAGAGAGAGTGTGTGTTTGTCTGAGTCTGAGTGTGAGTGTGAGTGTGTCCGAGAGAGAGAGTGTGTTTGTCTGTCTGAGTGTGAGTGTGTCCAAGAGAGAGAGAGTGTGTGTTTGTCTGAGTGAGTGTGAGTGGGAGTGTGTCCGAGAGAGAGAGAGAGAGTGTGTTTGTCTGAGTGTGAGTGTGAGTGTGTCCGAGAGAGAGAGAGTGTGTGTTTGTCTGAGTGTGAGTGTGAGTGTGTCCGAGAGAGAGAGAGTGTGTGTTTGTCTGAGTGTGAGTGTGAGTGTGTCCGAGAGAGAGAGAGAGAGAGTGTGTTTGTCTGTCTGAGTGTGAGTGTGTCCAAGAGAGAGAGAGTGTGTGTTTGTCTGAGTCTGAGTGTGAGTGTGAGTGTGTCCGAGAGAGAGAGAGTGTGTTTGTCTGTCTGAGTGTGAGTGTGTCCAAGAGAGAGAGAGTGTGTGTTTGTCTGAGTGAGTGTGAGTGGGAGTGTGTCCGAGAGAGAGAGAGAGAGTGTGTTTGTCTGAGTGTGAGTGTGAGTGTGTCCGAGAGAGAGAGAGTGTGTGTTTGTCTGAGTGTGTCCGAGAGAGAGAGAGTGTGTGTTTGTCTGAGTGTGAGTGTGAGTGTGTGTCCGAGAGAGAGAGAGAGAGTGTGTTTGTCTGAGTGTGAGTGTGAGTGTGTCCGAGAGAGAGTGTGTGTTTGTCTGAGTCTGAGTGTGAGTGTGAGTGTGTCCGAGAGAGAGAGTGTGTTTGTCTGTCTGAGTGTGAGTGTGTCCAAGAGAGAGAGAGTGTGTGTTTGTCTGAGTGAGTGTGAGTGGGAGTGTGTCCGAGAGAGAGAGAGAGAGTGTGTTTGTCTGAGTGTGAGTGTGAGTGTGTCCGAGAGAGAGAGAGTGTGTGTTTGTCTGAGTGTGAGTGTGTCCGAGAGAGAGAGAGTGTGTGTTTGTCTGAGTGTGAGTGTGAGTGTGAGTGTGTCCGAGAGAGAGAGTGTGTGTGTGTTTGTCTGAGTGTGAGTGTGAGTGTGTCCGAGAGAGAGAGTGTGTGTTTGTCTGAGTCTGAGTGTGAGTGTGTCCGAGAGAGAGAGTGTGTGTTTGTCTGAGTGTGAGTGTGTCCGAGAGAGAGAGAGTGTGTGTTTGTCTGAGTCTGAGTGTGAGTGTGAGTGTGTCCGAGAGAGAGAGAGTGTGTGTTTGTCTGAGTCTGAGTGTGAGTGTGTCCGAGAGAGAGAGAGTGTGTGTTTGTCTGAGTCTGAGTGTGAGTGTGAGTGTGTCCGAGAGAGAGAGAGTGTGTTTGTCTGAGTCTGAGTGTGAGTGTGAGTGTGTCCGAGAGAGAGAGTGTGTGTGTGTTTGTCTGAGTGTGAGTGTGAGTGTGTCCGAGAGAGAGAGTGTGTGTTTGTCTGAATCTGAGTGTGAGTGTGAGTGTGTCCGAGAGAGAGAGAGTGTGTGTTTGTCTGAGTCTGAGTGTGAGTGTGAGTGTGTCTGAGAGAGAGAGAGAGTGTGTGTTTGTCTGAGTCTGAGTGTGAGTGTGTCCGAGAGAGAGAGAGTGTGTGTTTGTCTGAGGGAGAGAGAGAGAGTGTGTTTGTCTGAGTGTGAGTGTGTCCGAGAGAGAGAGAGAGAGAGTGTGTTTGTGTGAGTGTGAGTGTGTGTCTGTCTGTGTGTGAGTGAGTGAGTGTGTGTGTGCACGCATGGAGTTTGCACGTTCTCCCTGTAACCACGTGGGTTCCTCAAGAGCAGGGCAAATGGGTTAGTACAAGTTCTGTGGGCTGAAGGGCTGTGCAGCCACTGGCTGCCTTCAGAGAGCAGAGGGAGCCTTTTTGCCTCTGGCGGACAGATGCCATTGGGTCACGGGGGTCCTGGCTCCCATCTCTGTGATGGATGGGTTGATCAACCCTAGGGGTTTGCTGTCGATTTCCGCTTGATGGCGACAGGACGGGGGGTATTTTCACCAGGGCAGGTCTGGGGGTAGAGTATTACCAAAGCATGGGTGTCATGAAATGCCCCACCAAGGGAAGATATGGCGTTGAGAGGGAGTGACGGGTAGAAATTGCCTCTGGGGTGGGCTACACTCCAAGTTTGAAAGGAAAGAGACGGGGCACAGAGAAAGGGAGTGGCAGGGGTTTCCACGGGACGGGGGGGGGGGGGTGGGAAAGAGGAGATGGATGTTGAGGGGAGCATTGCAGAGGGATCAGGAAAGGAAGCTGGGAGACGAGAGGTGGGTGCGGCCCCCAGGAAGGGGAGGGAGGAAGGGTGAGCTGCCTGTACTTGACCTGACCCTGACATTGGCTGGCCCCATCACCAACTCCATCGCAGGTTGCCGGCATGACAAAGGTGGAGGTTGCCATGCCGACAGAGGTTCAACCTTCGCCTCCACGGTTGCTGGAGAAGGCCTGGACCAGGAGAAGGCTGAAGACCTTCCAGAGGAGAATACGACTGAAGAACAAGCTACTGAGGCAGTGCTTAGCTGAATTCCTCGGAGAGTACATATTGATCGTAAGTGTGGGGTCCAAACTCGCCGGGACCGGTCGAGGGTAGGGCTTCCTCTGCATTGTCCCATCATTTACCACCGAGGTGAGACACAGAGTGAAGCTCCCAGCCTGTCCAGTCTGTCCTTAGAGCTCAAAGCCTCCAGACCCAGTAATGCCCCCGTGAATCGTTTTTTGCATTCTGTCCAGCTTGGTCACCAAGTGGCGTAGAGGCTAGCCTGGCACGATCATAGCTCGGGGAGCTCTGGAGTTCACAGTTCCATTCTGATGCCGTTCTGTAAGGAGTCTCCGTACGTCGTCCCTGTGGTTTCCACCGGGAGCTCCGGTTTCCTCCCACAGTCCAAAGGCGAGCCGGCTAGGTCATTGTAAATTGTCCCGTGATTAGGTTAGGGTCAGTCGGGTTTGTTGGGGGTTGCTGGGGCAACGTGACTCGGAGGGCTGGGAGGGTCTATTCTGTGCCGTACCGCTAAATTAATAAATGGCCTCCTTCCTGCACCTGTTATATCACAAAGAACAGAACCGGGCTCGCCAACCTCTCCCTTTGACTGAAACACAACGTCCTGGGGAACCTCCTCTGCACCCTCTCCAGTGCAGTCACCTCCTTCCTGTAGTGAGGAGACCTGAAATCACACAGTGCTCCAGCTGTGGTAGGAAGGACAGTCGATTTTCTAGTAGGGCGGTAACACCATTGTTGGTCCCCATTTCTCAGCTGGAGACCCTGGCAGTCGCGGATCACGTGCCAAACTGTTTGCTTCACCTCTGGCCATGTTTGCCCCCCCACCCCCCAGACCCGGTGTGAAGCAAGTGTGCCCCCATTGTTAGAGTGACCAGAAGGGATGTATTCTGGGATTTTTGTAAAGGGCTTGGACGAGGAAGTGGAGGGTGGGCTTGTAAGCTTGCAGATGCCACACAGGTTGGTGGGGTTGTGGGCGGTGTAGAAGATTACAGCACTACAGTGACGGGATGCTGAGCTGGGCTGAGAAGAGGCAGGTGCAGGTCAAGCCAGAAAACTGTGACGTGACTCAGCTTGGAAGGTCGAACCCTGCAGGCAGAGTACAAGGTTAACAGCAAAGTTCTTAGCACTGTGGAGGAACAGATGGATCTTGGGGTCCACGTCAAGAGACCCCTCAACATTGCAGCACAAGTCGATAGGCTGGTTAAGAACTCGTTAGTTGGGTGGAAGGAGTTGAAGAGCCTCGAGGTAATGTTGCAGCTCTATCAAACTCTCTTATCAAGTTTATTGTCATCTGACAGTAAATATATACAACCAGATGAAAGAACATTCCTCTGGACCGGGGAGCACTCACAAAACATGTGTCACACACAGCACATAAACCAAAGAATTACCACACGTAGTTATAGTTCTGGAAATCAAAGTGTGCAGCACAGGCTAACAGTAAATAGTGAACTTTTACTGTCCTAGTTCGTTGTCCTGGTGACGGGACCTCGATGGTGGCAGGGTATTCAATGGTCGGACAGCCTGAGGGAAGAAGCTGTTACCCAGTCCTGATACTCCTGTACGTCCTTCCCGAGGGTCGTAGGTCAGAGAGATAGTGGGATCCTCAGCAACGCTTCGGGCCCTTCACTGCAGCGCTCCCAGTAAATGTCACAAATAGTGGAGACCCCGGTGATCCTCTCGGCAAATTTTACCGTCCTCTGTAGAGTCTGTGTTCCGATGCCTTGCGGCTTCCGTCCCTCACAGGCAGACAGGACACTCTGGATGGCTCCACCAGCAGGGGTGGGGACCCTTGCTCACCTCAGACACTGCTGTGTCTTCCTGACTAGTGCGGAGCTTGCCTGTTATGCGCACTTTGTCTTCACTCTCTCCACGACAGCGCCATTGGTGTTCAGTAGACGGTGGCTGAACAGCACCTTCCTGAAGTCCACAATCATCTCTTTCGTCTTGTCCAACTTGAGAATCAGGTTGTTGTTCTCACACCATTTGACAAGGGCTTTTCCCTTTGGAGTGAAGGGGGGTGTGGTGAGAGGTAACATGAGGCACAGGTCGAGTGGACAGCCAGAGACTTTTCCAAGGGCAGAAATGTCTAATACAAGGGGGCAAAAAATTTAACCCTTACATACTGTTCGGGTCAAATTTGACTCGTTTTGACATTTGACAGCAGTAAGAACACCTCAAATGCCATTTTTTAGCCGAAATTTGATGACTTTTCCTGAAGTGACCCAAAAATGCTCAAAAATGAAAATATTAAAATTTTTTATACTTTTGTATATTTTTGTTCATTGAGGCTGTTCCGGGTCAAATTGGACCCGTATCTATTGAAATGGATTTTAGATCTCTGAAACATTAATTAAGGATTAATCACCCATTTATTACTGTCAGATTAATAATACATTCTAAACAGATCTGTGGTTCACAATTTGGTATAGACACTTGTTATGGGGGGATTCTTGGGCCGGGTCACTGTGAAGGTGTAGAATATGACCAGTATGTAAGGAGGAATGTCAGAGGTGGTGGGCACACGGAATGTGCTACCAGGAGTAATGGTAGAGGCAGATACATCAGGGAAATTTAAGAGATTGTCCGACAGGCACATGGAAAAATGGAGGACCACATGGAAAGGAAGTGTTAGATTGATCTTGGAGTAGAGTCATAGAAAGGTACAGCATAGAAACAGGCCCTTCGACCCATCTAGTCTGTACTGAACCATTGAAATTTCCTACTCTCATTGACTGGCACTGCGGCCATAGCCCACCATACCCCTATCCACACTTCCCTTAAACATTGAAATCGAGCTTGCATGCACCACTTGCACTGGCAGCTTGTCCCACACTCCACACCTTCTGAGTGAAGAAGTTGCCCCTCATGTTCCCCTTAAATGCTTCATCTTTCACCCTTAACCCATTGCCTCTGGTTGTAGTCCCACCCAAACTCATTGGAAAAGGCTCGCTTGCGTTTACTCTATCAATACCCCTCGTAATTTTATATACCACTATCAAAGCTCCCCTCAGTCTTATGCACTCTAAGGAACACAGTCCTAACCTTTTCAATCTTCCCTTATAACCCAGGTCCTCCAGACCCAGCAACATCCTGGTAAATTTTCTCTGTGCTCTTTCAACCTTATTTACATCTTTCCTGTAGGTAGGTGAACAAAACTGCGCCCAGTACTCCAAATTAGGATTCATCAACATCTTATACAACTTCAACATCACATTCTATCTCCTGTACTCAATTCTTTGATTTATGAAGGCCAATGTGTCAAAAGCTTTCTTTACGACCCTGTCTACCTGTGACGCCACTTTCATTGAATTACAGATCTGTATTCCCAGATCCCTTGGTTCTACCACACTCCTCGGCGCCCCTAATGTTCACCGTGTAAGACAAACTCTGGCTGGTCCTGCTAACGTGCAACACCTCACACTTGTCTGCATTAAATTCCACCTGCCATCTCCCTGCCCATTTTTCCATCTGGTCCAGATAATGATGCAAGCCATGAGACCCTTCCTCACTACCACTACCCCCCCAATCATCTGTAAGTCTGCTGATCCAGTCAACCAGATTGTCATCAGGACCACTGATACAGATGACAAACACCAGCACCAATTCCTGCGGCACTCCACTGGTCACAGGCCTCAAGTCAGAGAGGCAACCATCTACCACTCTCTGGCTTCTCCCAGAAAGTCAATTTACCATCTCATCTTGGTCGAGCCACTGAACCTCCTGTGTGGGACCTTGTGACAGACAGACAGACAGACAGACAGACAGACGGACGGACAGACAGACAGACAGACGGAGAGACTTTATTGATCCCGAGGGAAATTGGGTTTCGTTACATTTGCACCAACCAAGAATAGTGTAGAAATATAGCAATATAAAACCATAAATAATTAAATAATAATAAGTTAATCATGCCAGGTGGAAATAAGTCCAGGACCAGCCTATTGGCTCAGGGTGTCTGACACTCCGAGGGAGGAGTTGTAAAGTTTGATGGTCACAGGCAGGAATGACTTCCTATGACGCTCAGTGTTACATCTCGGTGGAATGAGTCTCTGGCTGAACGTACTCCTGTGCCTAACCAGTACATTATGGAGTGAATGGGAGTCATTGTCCAAGATGGCATGCAACTTGGACAGCATCCTCTTTTCAGACACCACCATCAGAGAGTCCAGAGAAATGCCTTACTAAAGTCCACGTAGACAACATTCTCTGCTTTGTCTTCATCAACTTCCCTGCAACCTCTTCGAAAAACTCTTTACAGACAGAACTCTGAACTCCGGAACACCCTAAGCTGTATTAATCACTACCTACCATGGCACCCTAATGACGGGGCCACCGAGTGTACGTTCGTGGCCTTCCTGGTAGCTCCTACAAGTAGGTTAAAAGTCTGTCACAACATGACGGGCCAATTGGCTCGCACTGCACTGTTATGTTTTAATGTAAACTTCTTTGTCACCCTAGCTAATGGGATCGGCCACTGTAGCGCAGGTCACCACCTACCACAACCAGAAAGGAACCTACCTGTCCATCAGCATGGGCTACGCCATTGGGGTCCTCTTTGGCATCTATGTGTCCAATGGAGTCTCAGGTAGGACATACCATCTGAGTGAAGAAACTCTGCCCAGGCTCACGACGGAACACGGTCAGAGGGCTAAGACAACCGGTGGCCAATTCGACACATGCTCGTTAATGCAATTATCTAAATAGCCAATCATGTGGCAGCAACACAATGTGTAAAAGCATGCAGATATGGTCAAGAGCTTCAATTGTTGTTCAGACCAAACGTGGTAATGGGGAATAAGTTGAACTCAGTGACTTTGACTGTGGAGTGGTCAGGGGAGTGTGAGGGTCTGGGTGGTGTGGAATGGTTAGGGGAGTGTGAGGGTCTGGGTGGTGTGGAATGGTTAGGGGAGTGTGAGGGTCTGGGTGGTGTGGAATGGTCAGGGGAGTGTGAGGGTCTGGGTGGTGTGGAATGGTCAGGGGAGTGTGAGGGTCAGGGTGGTGTGGAATGGTCAGGGGAGTGTGAGGGTCTGGGTGGTGTGGAATGGTCAGGGGAGTGTGAGGGTCTGGGTGGTGTGGAATGGTTAGGGGAGTGTGAGGGTCTGGGTGGTGTGGAATGGTCAGGGGAGTGTGAGGGTCTGGGTGGTGTGGAATGGTCAGGGGAGTGTGAGGGTCTGGGTGGTGTGGAATGGTCAGGGGAGTGTGAGGGTCTGGGTGGTGTGGAATGGTTAGGGGAGTGTGAGGGTCTGGGTGGTGTGGAATGGTTAGGGGAGTGTGAGGGTCTGGGTGGTGTGGAATGGTTAGGGGAGTGTGAGGGTCTGGGTGGTGTGGAATGGTCAGGGGAGTGTGAGGGTCTGGGTGGTGTGGAATGGTCAGGGGAGTGTGAGGGTCTGGGTGGTGTGGAATGGTCAGGGGAGTGTGAGGGTCTGGGTGGTGTGGAATGGTCAGGGGAGTGTGAGGGTCTGGGTGGTGTGGAATGGTCAGGGGAGTGTGAGGGTCTGGGTGGTGTGGAATGGTCAGGGGAGTGTGAGGGTCTGGGTTGTGTGGAATGGTCAGGGGAGTGTGATGGTCTGGGGGGTGTGGAATGGTTAGGGGAGTGTGAGGGTCAGGGTGGTGTGGAATGGTCAGGGGAGTGTGAGGGTCTGGGTGGTGTGGAATGGTCAGGGGAGTGTGAGGGTCTGGGTGGAGTGGAATGGTTAGGGGAGTGTGAGGGTCTGGGTGGTGTGGAATGGTTAGGGGAGTGTGAGGGTCTGGGTGGTGTGGAATGGTCAGGGGAGTGTGAGGGTCTGGGTGGTGTGGAATGGTCAGGGGAGTGTGAGGGTCTGGGTGGTGTGGAATGGTCAGGGGAGTGTGAGGGTCAGGGTGGTGTGGAATGGTCAGGGGAGTGTGAGGGTCTGGGTGGTGTGGAATGGTCAGGGGAGTGTGAGGGTCAGGGTGGTGTGGAATGGTCAGGGGAGTGTGAGGGTCAGGGTGGTGTGGAATGGTTAGGGGAGTGTGAGGGTCTGGGTGGTGTGGAATGGCTAGGGGAGTGTGAGGGTCTGGGTGGTGTGGAGTGGTCAGGGGAGTGTGAGGGTCTGGGTGGTGTGGAATGGTTAGGGGAGTGTGAGGGTCTGGGTGGTGTGGAATGGTTAGGGGAGTGTGAGGGTCTGGGTGGTGTGGAATGGTCGGGGAGTGTGAGGGTCTGGGTGGTGTGGAATGGTCAGGGGAGTGTGAGGGTCAGGGTGGTGTGGAATGGTTAGGGGAGTGTGAGGGTCTGGGTGGTGTGGAATGGTTAGGGGAGTGTGATGGTCTGGGGGGTGTGGAATGGTCAGGGGAGTGTGAGGGTCTGGGTTGTGTGGAATGGTTAGGGGAGTGTGATGGGTCAGGGTGGTGTGGAATGGTTAGGGGAGTGTGATGGTCTGGGTGGTGTGGAATGGTCAGGGGAGTGTGAGGGTCTGGGTGGTGTGGAATGGTCAGGGGAGTGTGAGGGTCTGGGTGGTGTGGAATGGTCAGGGGAGTGTGAGGGTCTGGGTGGTGTGGAATGGTCAGGGGAGTGTGAGGGTCTGGGTGGTGTGGAATGGTCAGGGGAGTGTGAGGGTCTGGGTGGTGTGGAATGGTTAGGGGAGTGTGAGGGTCTGGGTGGTGTGGAATGGTTAGGGGAGTGTGAGGGTCTGGGTGGTGTGGAATGGTTAGGGGAGTGTGATGGTCTGGGTGGTGTGGAATGGTTAGGGGAGTGTGAGGGTCTGGGTGGTGTGGAATGGTTCGGGGAGTGTGAGGGTCTGGGTGGTGTGGAATGGTCAGGGGAGTGTGATGGTCTGGGTGGTGTGGAATGGTTAGGGGAGTGTGAGGGTCTGGGTGGTGTGGAATGGTTAGGGGAGTGTGATGGTCTGGGTGGTGTGGAATGGTTAGGGGAGTGTGAGGGTCTGGGTGGTGTGGAATGGTTCGGGGAGTGTGAGGGTCTGGGTGGTGTGGAATGGTTAGGGGAGTGTGAGGGTCTGGGTGGTGTGGAATGGTTAGGGGAGTGTGAGGGTCTGGGTGGTGTGGAATGGTTAGGGGAGTGTGAGGGTCTGGGTGGTGTGGAATGGTGACGAGAGTGTGAGGGTCTGGGTGGTGTGGAATGGTTAGGGGAGTGTGATGGTCTGGGTGGTGTGGAATGGTGACGAGAGTGTGAGGGTCTGGGTGGTGTGGAATGGTTAGGGGAGTGTGAGGGTCTGGGTGGTGTGGAATGGTGACGAGAGTGTGAGGGTCTGGGTGGTGTGGAATGGTTAGGGGAGTGTGAGGGTCTGGGTGGTATGGAATGGTCAGGGGAGTGTGAGGGTCTGGGTGGTGTGGAATGGTTAGGGGAGTGTGAGGGTCTGGGTGGTGTGGAATGGTTAGGGGAGTGTGATGGTCTGGGTGGTGTGGAATGGTTAGGGGAGTGTGAGGGTCTGGGTGGTGTGGAATGGTTAGGGGAGTGTGAGGGTCTGGGTGGTGTGGAATGGTTAGGGGAGTGTGAGGGTCTGGGTGGTGTGGAATGGTTAGGGGAGTGTGAGGGTCTGGGTGGTGTGGAATGGTGACGAGAGTGTGAGGGTCTGGGTGGTGTGGAATGGTTAGGGGAGTGTGATGGTCTGGGTGGTGTGGAATGGTGACGAGAGTGTGAGGGTCTGGGTGGTGTGGAATGGTTAGGGGAGTGTGAGGGTCTGGGTGGTATGGAATGGTCAGGGGAGTGTGAGGGTCTGGGTGGTGTGGAATGGTTAGGGGAGTGTGAGGGTCTGGGTGGTGTGGAATGGTCAGGGGAGTGTGAGGGTCTGGGTGGTGTGGAATGGTGACGAGAGTGTGAGGGTCTGGGTGGTGTGGAATGGTTAGGGGAGTGTGAGGGTCTGGGTGGTGTGGAATGGTCAGGGGAGTGTGAGGGTCTGGGTGGTGTGGAATGGTCAGGGGAGTGTGAGGGTCTGGGTGGTGTGGAGTGGTCAGGGGAGTGTGAGGGTCTGGGTGGTGTGGAATGGTTAGGGGAGTGTGAGGGTTTGGGTGGTGTGGAATGGTGACGAGAGTGTGAGGGTCTGGGTGGTGTGGAATGGTCAGGGGAGTGTGAGGGTCTGGGTGGTGTGGAATGGTCAGGGGAGTGTGATGGTCTGGGTGGTGTGGAATGGTTAGGGGAGTGTGACGGTCTGGGTGGTGTGGAATGGTCAGGGGAGTGTGAGGGTCTGGGTGGTGTGGAATGTTTAGGGGAGTGTGAGGGTCAGGGTGGTGTGGAATGGTTAGGGGAGTGTGATGGTCTGGGTGGTGTGGAATGGTCAGGGGAGTGTGAGGGTCTGGGTGGTGTGGAATGGTGACGAGAGTGTGATGGTCTGGGTGGTGTGGAATGGTCAGAGGAGTGTGAGGGTCTGGGTGGAGTGGAATGGTTAGGGGAGTGTGAGGGTCTGGGTGGAGTGGAATGGTTAGGGGAGTGTGAGGGTCTGGGTGGTGTGGAATGTTTAGGGGAGTGTGAGGGTCAGGGTGGTGTGGAATGGTTAGGGGAGTGTGAGGGTCTGGGTGGTGTGGAATGGTTAGGGGAGTGTGAGGGTCTGGGTGGTGTGGAATGGTTAGGGGAGTGTGAGGGTCTGGGTGGTGTGGAATGGTTAGGGGAGTGTGATGGTCTGGGTGGTGTGGAATGGTCAGGGGAGTGTGAGGGTCTGGGTGGTGTGGAATGGTTAGGGGAGTGTGACGGTCTGGGTGGTGTGGAATGTTTAGGGGAGTGTGAGGGTCTGGGTGGTGTGGAATGGTCAGGGGAGTGTGAGGGTCTGGGTGGTGTGGAATGGTGACGAGAGTGTGAGGGTCTGGGTGGTGTGGAATGGTTAGGGGAGTGTGAGGGTCTGGGTGGTGTGGAATGGTTAGGGGAGTGTGAGGGTCTGGGTGGTGTGGAATGGTCAGGGGAGTGTGAGGGTCTGGGTGGTGTGGAATGGTCAGGGGAGTGTGAGGGTCTGGGTGGTGTGGAATGGTCAGGGGAGTGTGAGGGTCTGGGTGGTGTGGAATGGTCAGGGGAGTGTGAGGGTCTGGGTGGTGTGGAATGGTCAGGGGAGTGTGAGGGTCAGGGTGGTGTGGAATGGTCAGGGGAGTGTGAGGGTCTGGGTGGTGTGGAATGGTCAGGGGAGTGTGAGGGTCTGGGTGGTGTGGAATGGCTAGGGGAGTGTGAGGGTCTGGGTGGTGTGGAATGGTTAGGGGAGTGTGAGGGTCTGGGTGGTGTGGAATGGTCAGGGGAGTGTGAGGGTCTGGGTGGTGTGGAATGGTTAGGGGAGTGTGAGTGTCTGGGTGGTGTGGAATGGTTAGGGGAGTGTGAGGGTCTGGGTGGTGTGGAATGGTTAGGGGAGTGTGAGGGTCTGGGTGGTGTGGAATGGTCAGGGGAGTGTGAGGGTCTGGGTGGTGTGGAATGGTCAGGGGAGTGTGAGGGTCTGGGTGGTGTGGAATGGTCAGGGGAGTGTGAGGGTCTGGGTGGTGTGGAAAGGTCAGGGGAGTGTGAGGGTCTGGGTTGTGTGGAATGGTCAGGGGAGTGTGATGGTCTGGGGGGTGTGGAATGGTTAGGGGAGTGTGAGGGTCAGGGTGGTGTGGAATGGTCAGGGGAGTGTGAGGGTCTGGGTGGTGTGGAATGGTCAGGGGAGTGTGAGGGTCTGGGTGGAGTGGAATGGTTAGGGGAGTGTGAGGGTCTGGGTGGTGTGGAATGGTTAGGGGAGTGTGAGGGTCTGGGTGGTGTGGAATGGTCAGGGGAGTGTGAGGGTCTGGGTGGTGTGGAATGGTTAGGGGAGTGTGAGGGTCTGGGTGGTGTGGAATGGTCAGGGGAGTGTGAGGGTCTGGGTGGTGTGGAATGGTCAGGGGAGTGTGATGGTCTGGGGGGTGTGGAATGGTCAGGGGAGTGTGAGGGTCTGGGTGGTGTGGAATGGTTAGGGGAGTGTGAGGGTCTGGGTGGTGTGGAATGGTTAGGGGAGTGTGAGGGTCTGGGTGGTGTGGAATGGTCAGGGGAGTGTGAGGGTCTGGGTTGTGTGGAATGGTTAGGGGAGTGTGATGGTCTGGGGGGTGTGGAATGGTCAGGGGAGTGTGAGGGTCTGGGTTGTGTGGAATGGTTAGGGGAGTGTGATGGTCTGGGGGGTGTGGAATGGTTAGGGGAGTGTGAGGGTCAGGGTGGTGTGGAATGGTAAGGGGATTGTGAGGGTCTGGGTTGTGTGGAATGGTTAGGGGAGTGTGATGGTCTGGGGGGTGTGGAATGGTTAGGGGAGTGTGAGGGTCAGGGTGGTGTGGAATGGTTAGGGGAGTGTGATGGTCTGGGTGGTGTGGAATGGTTAGGGGAGTGTGAGGGTCTGGGTGGTGTGGAATGGTTAGGGGAGTGTGAGGGTCTGGGTGGTGTGGAATGGTTAGGGGAGTGTGAGGGTCTGGGTGGTGTGGAATGGTTAGGGGAGTGTGAGGGTCAGGGTGGTGTGGAATGGTTAGGGGAGTGTGAGGGTCTGGGTGGTGTGGAATGGTTAGGGGAGTGTGAGGGTCAGGGTGGTGTGGAATGGTTAGGTGAGTGTGATGGTCTGGGTGGTGTGGAATGGTCAGGGGAGTGTGAGGGTCTGGGTGGTGTGGAATGGTCAGGGGAGTGTGAGGGTCTGGGTGGTGTGGAATGGTCAGGGGAGTGTGAGGGTCTGGGTGGTGTGGAATGGTCAGGGGAGTGTGAGGGTCTGGGTGGTGTGGAATGGTCAGGGGAGTGTGAGGGTCTGGGTGGTGTGGAATGGTCAGGGGAGTGTGAGGGTCTGGGTGGTGTGGAATGGTTAGGGGAGTGTGAGGGTCTGGGTGGTGTGGAATGGTTAGGGGAGTGTGAGGGTCTGGGTGGTGTGGAATGGTTAGGGGAGTGTGAAGGTCTGGGTGGTGTGGAATGGTTAGGGGAGTGTGATGGTCTGGGTGGTGTGGAATGGTTAGGGGAGTGTGAGGGTCTGGGTGGTGTGGAATGGTTAGGGGAGTGTGAGGGTCTGGGTGGTGTGGAATGGTTAGGGGAGTGTGATGGTCTGGGTGGTGTGGAATGGTTAGGGGAGTGTGAGGGTCTGGGTGGTGTGGAATGGTTAGGGGAGTGTGATGGTCTGGGTGGTGTGGAATGGTCAGGGGAGTGTGAGGGTCTGGGTGGTGTGGAATGGTCAGGGGAGTGTGAGGGTCAGGGTGGTGTGGAATGGTGACGAGAGTGTGAGGGTCTGGGTGGTGTGGAATGGTTAGGGGAGTGTGAGGGTCTGGGTGGTGTGGAATGGTCAGGGGAGTGTGAGGGTCTGGGTGGTGTGGAATGGTTAGGGGAGTGTGAGGGTCTGGGTGGTGTGGAATGGTCAGGGGAGTGTGAGGGTCTGGGTGGTGTGGAATGGTTAGGGGAGTGTGAGGGTCAGGGTGGTGTGGAATGGTTAGGGGAGTGTGAGGGTCTGGGTGGTGTGGAATGGTCAGGGGAGTGTGAGGGTCTGGGTGGTGTGGAATGGTCAGGGGAGTGTGAGGGTCTGGGTGGTGTGGAATGGTCAGGGGAGTGTGAGGGTCTGGGTGGTGTGGAATGGTCAGGGGAGTGTGAGGGTCTGGGTTGTGTGGAATGGTCAGGGGAGTGTGATGGTCTGGGGGGTGTGGAATGGTTAGGGGAGTGTGAGGGTCAGGGTGGTGTGGAATGGTCAGGGGAGTGTGAGGGTCTGGGTGGTGTGGAATGGTCAGGGGAGTGTGAGGGTCTGGGTGGAGTGGAATGGTTAGGGGAGTGTGGGGGTCTGGGTGGTGTGGAATGGTTAGGGGAGTGTGAGGGTCTGGGTGGTGTGGAATGGTCAGGGGAGTGTGAGGGTCTGGGTGGTGTGGAATGGTTAGGGGAGTGTGAGGGTCTGGGTGGTGTGGAATGGTCAGGGGAGTGTGAGGGTCTGGGTGGTGTGGAATGATCAGGGGAGTGTGATGGTCTGGGGGGTGTGGAATGGTCAGGGGAGTGTGAGGGTCTGGGTTGTGTGGAATGGTTAGGGGAGTGTGATGGTCTGGGGGGTGTGGAATGGTCAGGGGAGTGTGAGGGTCTGGGTTGTGTGGAATGGTTAGGGGAGTGTGATGGTCTGGGGGGTGTGGAATGGTTAGGGGAGTGTGAGGGTCTGGGTTGTGTGGAATGGTTAGGGGAGTGTGATGGTCTGGGGGGTGTGGAATGGTTAGGGGAGTGTGAGGGTCAGGGTGGTGTGGAATGGTTAGGGGAGTGTGATGGTCTGGGTGGTGTGGAATGGTTAGGGGAGTGTGAGGGTCTGGGTGGTGTGGAATGGTTAGGGGAGTGTGAGGGTCAGGGTGGTGTGGAATGGTTAGGGGAGTGTGAGGGTCTGGGTGGTGTGGAATGGTTAGGGGAGTGTGAGGGTCAGGGTGGTGTGGAATGGTTAGGGGAGTGTGATGGTCTGGGTGGTGTGGAATTGTCAGGGGAGTGTGAGGGTCTGGGTGGTGTAGAATGGTTAGGGGAGTGTGAGGGTCTGGGTGGTGTGGAATGGTCAGGGGAGTGTGAGGGTCTGGGTGGTGTGGAATGGTCAGGGGAGTGTGAGGGTCTGGGTGGTGTGGAATGGTCAGGGGAGTGTGAGGGTCTGGGTGGTGTGGAATCGTTAGGGGAGTGTGAGGGTCTGGGTGGTGTGGAATGGTTAGGGGAGTGTGAGGGTCTGGGTGGTGTGGAATGGTTAGGGGAGTGTGATGGTCTGGGTGCTGTGGAATGGTTAGGGGAGTGTGAGGGTCTGGGTGGTGTGGAATGGTTAGGGGAGTGTGAGGGTCTGGGTGGTGTGGAATGGTTAGGGGAGTGTGATGGTCTGGGTGGTGTGGAATGGTTAGGGGAGTGTGAGGGTCTGGGTGGTGTGGAATGGTTAGGGGAGTGTGAGGGTCTGGGTGGTGTGGAATGGTTAGGGGAGTGTGAGGGTCTGGGTGGTGTGGAATGGTGACGAGAGTGTGAGGGTCTGGGTGGTGTGGAATGGTTAGGGGAGTGTGATGGTCTGGGTGGTGTGGAATGGTGACGAGAGTGTGAGGGTCTGGGTGGTGTGGAATGGTTAGGGGAGTGTGAGGGTCTGGGTGGTGTGGAATGGTGACGAGAGTGTGAGGGTCTGGGTGGTGTGGAATGGTTAGGGGAGTGTGAGGGTCTGGGTGGTGTGGAATGGTCAGGGGAGTGTGAGGGTCTGGGTGGTGTGGAATGGTTAGGGGAGTGTGAGGGTCTGGGTGGTGTGGAATGGTTAGGGGAGTGTGATGGTCTGGGTGGTGTGGAATGGTTAGGGGAGTGTGAGGGTCTGGGTGGTGTGGAATGGTTAGGGGAGTGTGAGGGTCTGGGTGGTGTGGAATGGTTAGGGGAGTGTGAGGGTCTGGGTGGTGTGGAATGGTGACGAGAGTGTGAGGGTCTGGGTGGTGTGGAATGGTTAGGGGAGTGTGATGGTCTGGGTGGTGTGGAATGGTGACGAGAGTGTGAGGGTCTGGGTGGTGTGGAATGGTTAGGGGAGTGTGAGGGTCTGGGTGGTGTGGAATGGTGACGAGAGTGTGAGGGTCTGGGTGGTGTGGAATGGTTAGGGGAGTGTGAGGGTCTGGGTGGTATGGAATGGTCAGGGGAGTGTGAGGGTCTGGGTGGTGTGGAATGGTTAGGGGAGTGTGAGGGTCTGGGTGGTGTGGAATGGTCAGGGGAGTGTGAGGGTCTGGGTGGTGTGGAATGGTGACGAGAGTGTGAGGGTCTGGGTGGTGTGGAATGGTTAGGGGAGTGTGAGGGTCTGGGTGGTGTGGAATGGTTAGGGGAGTGTGAGGGTCAGGGTGGTGTGGAATGGTTAGGGGAGTGTGAGGGTCAGGGTGGTGTGGAATGGTTAGGGGAGTGTGAGGGTCTGGGTGGTGTGGAATGGTCAGGGGAGTGTGAGGGTCTGGGTGGTGTGGAATGGTCAGGGGAGTGTGAGGGTCTGGGTGGTGTGGAATGGTTAGGGGAGTGTGAGGGTCTGGGTGGTGTGGAATGGTCAGGGGAGTGTGAGGGTCTGGGTGGTGTGGAATGGTCAGGGGAGTGTGAGGGTCTGGTTGGTGTGGAGTGGTCAGGGGAGTGTGAGGGTCTGGGTGGTGTGGAATGGTTAGGGGAGTGTGAGGGTTTGGGTGGAGTGGAATGGTTAGGGGAGTGTGAGGGTCTGGGTGGTGTGGAATGGTGACGAGAGTGTGAGGGTCTGGGTGGTGTGGAATGGTCAGGGGAGTGTGAGGGTCTGGGTGGTGTGGAATGGTCAGGGGAGTGTGATGGTCTGGGTGGTGTGGAATGGTTAGGGGAGTGTGAGGGTTTGGGTGGTGTGGAATGGTTAGGGGAGTGTGAGGGTCTGGGTTGTGTGGAATGGTGACGAGAGTGTGAGGGTCTGGGTGGTGTGGAATGGTCAGGGGAGTGTGAGGGTCTGGGTGGTGTGGAATGGTCAGGGGAGTGTGATGGTCTGGGTGGTGTGGAATGGTTAGGGGAGTGTGACGGTCTGGGTGGTGTGGAATGGTCAGGGGAGTGTGAGGGTCTGGGTGGTGTGGAATGTTTAGGGGAGTGTGAGGGTCAGGGTGGTGTGGAATGGTTAGGGGAGTGTGATGGTCTGGGTGGTGTGGAATGGTTAGGGGAGTGTGAGGGTCTGGGTGGTGTGGAATGTTTAGGGGAGTGTGAGGGTCAGGGTGGTGTGGAATGGTTAGGGGAGTGTGAGGGTCTGGGTGGTGTGGAATGGTTAGGGGAGTGTGAGGGTCTGGGTGGTGTGGAATGGTTAGGGGAGTGTGAGGGTCTGGGTGGTGTGGAATGGTTAGGGGAGTGTGATGGTCTGGGTGGTGTGGAATGGTCAGGGGAGTGTGAGGGTCTGGGTGGTGTGGAATGGTTAGGGGAGTGTGAGGGTCAGGGTGGTGTGGAATGGTCAGGGGAGTGTGAGGGTCTGGGTGGTGTGGAATGGTCAGGGGAGTGTGAGGGTCTGGGTGGAGTGGAATGGTTAGGGGAGTGTGGGGGTCTGGGTGGTGTGGAATGGTTAGGGGAGTGTGAGGGTCTGGGTGGTGTGGAATGGTCAGGGGAGTGTGAGGGTCTGGGTGGTGTGGAATGGTTAGGGGAGTGTGAGGGTCTGGGTGGTGTGGAATGGTCAGGGGAGTGTGAGGGTCTGGGTGGTGTGGAATGATCAGGGGAGTGTGATGGTCTGGGGGGTGTGGAATGGTCAGGGGAGTGTGAGGGTCTGGGTTGTGTGGAATGGTTAGGGGAGTGTGATGGTCTGGGGGGTGTGGAATGGTCAGGGGAGTGTGAGGGTCTGGGTTGTGTGGAATGGTTAGGGGAGTGTGATGGTCTGGGGGGTGTGGAATGGTTAGGGGAGTGTGAGGGTCTGGGTTGTGTGGAATGGTTAGGGGAGTGTGATGGTCTGGGGGGTGTGGAATGGTTAGGGGAGTGTGAGGGTCAGGGTGGTGTGGAATGGTTAGGGGAGTGTGATGGTCTGGGTGGTGTGGAATGGTTAGGGGAGTGTGAGGGTCTGGGTGGTGTGGAATGGTTAGGGGAGTGTGAGGGTCAGGGTGGTGTGGAATGGTTAGGGGAGTGTGAGGGTCTGGGTGGTGTGGAATGGTTAGGGGAGTGTGAGGGTCAGGGTGGTGTGGAATGGTTAGGGGAGTGTGATGGTCTGGGTGGTGTGGAATTGTCAGGGGAGTGTGAGGGTCTGGGTGGTGTAGAATGGTTAGGGGAGTGTGAGGGTCTGGGTGGTGTGGAATGGTCAGGGGAGTGTGAGGGTCTGGGTGGTGTGGAATGGTCAGGGGAGTGTGAGGGTCTGGGTGGTGTGGAATGGTCAGGGGAGTGTGAGGGTCTGGGTGGTGTGGAATCGTTAGGGGAGTGTGAGGGTCTGGGTGGTGTGGAATGGTTAGGGGAGTGTGAGGGTCTGGGTGGTGTGGAATGGTTAGGGGAGTGTGATGGTCTGGGTGCTGTGGAATGGTTAGGGGAGTGTGAGGGTCTGGGTGGTGTGGAATGGTTAGGGGAGTGTGAGGGTCTGGGTGGTGTGGAATGGTTAGGGGAGTGTGATGGTCTGGGTGGTGTGGAATGGTTAGGGGAGTGTGAGGGTCTGGGTGGTGTGGAATGGTTAGGGGAGTGTGAGGGTCTGGGTGGTGTGGAATGGTTAGGGGAGTGTGAGGGTCTGGGTGGTGTGGAATGGTGACGAGAGTGTGAGGGTCTGGGTGGTGTGGAATGGTTAGGGGAGTGTGATGGTCTGGGTGGTGTGGAATGGTGACGAGAGTGTGAGGGTCTGGGTGGTGTGGAATGGTTAGGGGAGTGTGAGGGTCTGGGTGGTGTGGAATGGTGACGAGAGTGTGAGGGTCTGGGTGGTGTGGAATGGTTAGGGGAGTGTGAGGGTCTGGGTGGTGTGGAATGGTCAGGGGAGTGTGAGGGTCTGGGTGGTGTGGAATGGTTAGGGGAGTGTGAGGGTCTGGGTGGTGTGGAATGGTTAGGGGAGTGTGATGGTCTGGGTGGTGTGGAATGGTTAGGGGAGTGTGAGGGTCTGGGTGGTGTGGAATGGTTAGGGGAGTGTGAGGGTCTGGGTGGTGTGGAATGGTTAGGGGAGTGTGAGGGTCTGGGTGGTGTGGAATGGTGACGAGAGTGTGAGGGTCTGGGTGGTGTGGAATGGTTAGGGGAGTGTGATGGTCTGGGTGGTGTGGAATGGTGACGAGAGTGTGAGGGTCTGGGTGGTGTGGAATGGTTAGGGGAGTGTGAGGGTCTGGGTGGTGTGGAATGGTGACGAGAGTGTGAGGGTCTGGGTGGTGTGGAATGGTTAGGGGAGTGTGAGGGTCTGGGTGGTATGGAATGGTCAGGGGAGTGTGAGGGTCTGGGTGGTGTGGAATGGTTAGGGGAGTGTGAGGGTCTGGGTGGTGTGGAATGGTCAGGGGAGTGTGAGGGTCTGGGTGGTGTGGAATGGTGACGAGAGTGTGAGGGTCTGGGTGGTGTGGAATGGTTAGGGGAGTGTGAGGGTCTGGGTGGTGTGGAATGGTTAGGGGAGTGTGAGGGTCAGGGTGGTGTGGAATGGTTAGGGGAGTGTGAGGGTCAGGGTGGTGTGGAATGGTTAGGGGAGTGTGAGGGTCTGGGTGGTGTGGAATGGTCAGGGGAGTGTGAGGGTCTGGGTGGTGTGGAATGGTCAGGGGAGTGTGAGGGTCTGGGTGGTGTGGAATGGTTAGGGGAGTGTGAGGGTCTGGGTGGTGTGGAATGGTCAGGGGAGTGTGAGGGTCTGGGTGGTGTGGAATGGTCAGGGGAGTGTGAGGGTCTGGTTGGTGTGGAGTGGTCAGGGGAGTGTGAGGGTCTGGGTGGTGTGGAATGGTTAGGGGAGTGTGAGGGTTTGGGTGGAGTGGAATGGTTAGGGGAGTGTGAGGGTCTGGGTGGTGTGGAATGGTGACGAGAGTGTGAGGGTCTGGGTGGTGTGGAATGGTCAGGGGAGTGTGAGGGTCTGGGTGGTGTGGAATGGTCAGGGGAGTGTGATGGTCTGGGTGGTGTGGAATGGTTAGGGGAGTGTGAGGGTTTGGGTGGTGTGGAATGGTTAGGGGAGTGTGAGGGTCTGGGTTGTGTGGAATGGTGACGAGAGTGTGAGGGTCTGGGTGGTGTGGAATGGTCAGGGGAGTGTGAGGGTCTGGGTGGTGTGGAATGGTCAGGGGAGTGTGATGGTCTGGGTGGTGTGGAATGGTTAGGGGAGTGTGACGGTCTGGGTGGTGTGGAATGGTCAGGGGAGTGTGAGGGTCTGGGTGGTGTGGAATGTTTAGGGGAGTGTGAGGGTCAGGGTGGTGTGGAATGGTTAGGGGAGTGTGATGGTCTGGGTGGTGTGGAATGGTTAGGGGAGTGTGAGGGTCTGGGTGGTGTGGAATGTTTAGGGGAGTGTGAGGGTCAGGGTGGTGTGGAATGGTTAGGGGAGTGTGAGGGTCTGGGTGGTGTGGAATGGTTAGGGGAGTGTGAGGGTCTGGGTGGTGTGGAATGGTTAGGGGAGTGTGAGGGTCTGGGTGGTGTGGAATGGTTAGGGGAGTGTGATGGTCTGGGTGGTGTGGAATGGTCAGGGGAGTGTGAGGGTCTGGGTGGTGTGGAATGGTTAGGGGAGTGTGACGGTCTGGGTGGTGTGGAATGTTTAGGGGAGTGTGAGGGTCTGGGTGGTGTGGAATGGTCAGGGGAGTGTGAGGGTCTGGGTGGTGTGGAATGGTGACGAGAGTGTGAGGGTCTGGGTGGTGTGGAATGGTTAGGGGAGTGTGAGGGTCTGGGTGGTGTGGAATGGTCAGGGGAGTGTGAGGGTCTGGGTGGTGTGGAATGGTCAGGGGAGTGTGAGGGTCTGGGTGGTGTGGAATGGTCAGGGGAGTGTGAGGGTCTGGGTGGTGTGGAATGGTCAGGGGAGTGTGAGGGTCTGAGTGGTGTGGAATGGTCAGGGGAGTGTGAGGGTCTGGGTGGTGTGGAGTGGTCAGGGGAGTGTGAGGGTCTGGGTGGTGTGGAATGGTGACGAGAGTGTGAGGGTCTGGGTGGTGTGGAATGGTCAGGGGAGTGTGAGGGTCTGGGTGGTGTGGAATGGTTAGGGGAGTGTGACGGTCTGGGTGGTGTGGAATGGTCAGGGGAGTGTGAGGGTCTGGGTGGTGTGGAATGTTTAGGGGAGTGTGAGGGTCAGGGTGGTGTGGAATGGTTAGGGGAGTGTGAGGGTCTGGGTGGTGTGGAATGGTTAGGGGAGTGTGAGGGTCTGGGTGGTGTGGAATGGTTAGGGGAGTGTGAGGGTCTGGGTGGTGTGGAATGGTTAGGGGAGTGTGATGGTCTGGGTGGTGTGGAATGGTCAGGGGAGTGTGAGGGTCTGGGTGGTGTGGAATGGTTAGGGGAGTGTGACGGTCTTGGTGGTGTGGAATGTTTAGGGGAGTGTGAGGGTCTGGGTGGTGTGGAATGGTCAGGGGAGTGTGAGGGTCTGGGTGGTGTGGAATGGTGACGAGAGTGTGAGGGTCTGGGTGGTGTGGAATGGTTAGGGGAGTGTGAGGGTCTGGGTGGTGTGGAATGGTCAGGGGAGTGTGAGGGTCTGGGTGGTGTGGAATGGTCAGGGGAGTGAGAGGGTCTGGGTGGTGTGGAATGGTCAGGGGAGTGTGAGGGTCTGGGTGGTGTGGAATGGTCAGGGGAGTGTGAGGGTCTGGGTGGTGTGGAATAGTCAGGGGAGTGTGAGGGTCTGGGTGGTGTGGAATGGTCAGGGGAGTGTGAGGGTCAGGGTGGTGTGGAATGGTCAGGGGAGTGTGAGGGTCTGGGTGGTGTGGAATGGTCAGGGGAGTGTGAGGGTCTGGGTGGTGTGGAATGGCTAGGGGAGTGTGAGGGTCTGGGTGGTGTGGAATGGTTAGGGGAGTGTGAGGGTCTGGGTGGTGTGGAATGGTCAGGGGAGTGTGAGGGTCTGGGTGGTGTGGAATGGTCAGGGGAGTGTGAGGGTCTGGGTGGTGTGGAATGGTCAGGGGAGTGTGAGGGTCTGGGTGGTGTGGAATGGTTAGGGGAGTGTGAGTGTCTGGGTGGTGTGGAATGGTTAGGGGAGTGTGAGGGTCTGGGTGGTGTGGAATGGTCAGGGGAGTGTGAGGGTCTGGGTGGTGTGGAATGGTCAGGGGAGTGTGAGGGTCTGGGTGGTGTGGAATGGTTAGGGGAGTGTGAGTGTCTGGGTGGTGTGGAATGGTTAGGGGAGTGTGAGGGTCTGGGTGGTGTGGAATGGTCAGGGGAGTGTGAGGGTCTGGGTGGTGTGGAATGGTCAGGGGAGTGTGAGGGTCTGGGTGGTGTGGAATGGTCAGGGGAGTGTGAGGGTCTGGGTGGTGTGGAATGGTCAGGGGAGTGTGAGGGTCTGGGTGGTGTGGAAAGGTCAGGGGAGTGTGAGGGTCTGGGTTGTGTGGAATGGTCAGGGGAGTGTGATGGTCTGGGGGGTGTGGAATGGTTAGGGGAGTGTGAGGGTCAGGGTGGTGTGGAATGGTCAGGGGAGTGTGAGGGTCTGGGTGGTGTGGAATGGTCAGGGGAGTGTGAGGGTCTGGGTGGAGTGGAATGGTTAGGGGAGTGTGAGGGTCTGGGTGGTGTGGAATGGTTAGGGGAGTGTGAGGGTCTGGGTGGTGTGGAATGGTCAGGGGAGTGTGAGGGTCTGGGTGGTGTGGAATGGTTAGGGGAGTGTGAGGGTCTGGGTGGTGTGGAATGGTCAGGGGAGTGTGAGGGTCTGGGTGGTGTGGAATGGTCAGGGGAGTGTGATGGTCTGGGGGGTGTGGAATGGTCAGGGGAGTGTGAGGGTCTGGGTGGTGTGGAATGGTTAGGGGAGTGTGAGGGTCTGGGTGGTGTGGAATGGTTAGGGGAGTGTGAGGGTCTGGGTGGTGTGGAATGGTCAGGGGAGTGTGAGGGTCTGGGTTGTGTGGAATGGTTAGGGGAGTGTGATGGTCTGGGGGGTGTGGAATGGTCAGGGGAGTGTGAGGGTCTGGGTTGTGTGGAATGGTTAGGGGAGTGTGATGGTCTGGGGGGTGTGGAATGGTTAGGGGAGTGTGAGGGTCAGGGTGGTGTGGAATGGTAAGGGGATTGTGAGGGTCTGGGTTGTGTGGAATGGTTAGGGGAGTGTGATGGTCTGGGGGGTGTGGAATGGTTAGGGGAGTGTGAGGGTCAGGGTGGTGTGGAATGGTTAGGGGAGTGTGATGGTCTGGGTGGTGTGGAATGGTTAGGGGAGTGTGAGGGTCTGGGTGGTGTGGAATGGTTAGGGGAGTGTGAGGGTCTGGGTGGTGTGGAATGGTTAGGGGAGTGTGAGGGTCTGGGTGGTGTGGAATGGTTAGGGGAGTGTGAGGGTCAGGGTGGTGTGGAATGGTTAGGGGAGTGTGAGGGTCTGGGTGGTGTGGAATGGTTAGGGGAGTGTGAGGGTCAGGGTGGTGTGGAATGGTTAGGTGAGTGTGATGGTCTGGGTGGTGTGGAATGGTCAGGGGAGTGTGAGGGTCTGGGTGGTGTGGAATGGTCAGGGGAGTGTGAGGGTCTGGGTGGTGTGGAATGGTCAGGGGAGTGTGAGGGTCTGGGTGGTGTGGAATGGTCAGGGGAGTGTGAGGGTCTGGGTGGTGTGGAATGGTCAGGGGAGTGTGAGGGTCTGGGTGGTGTGGAATGGTCAGGGGAGTGTGAGGGTCTGGGTGGTGTGGAATGGTTAGGGGAGTGTGAGGGTCTGGGTGGTGTGGAATGGTTAGGGGAGTGTGAGGGTCTGGGTGGTGTGGAATGGTTAGGGGAGTGTGAGGGTCTGGGTGGTGTGGAATGGTTAGGGGAGTGTGATGGTCTGGGTGGTGTGGAATGGTTAGGGGAGTGTGAGGGTCTGGGTGGTGTGGAATGGTTAGGGGAGTGTGAGGGTCTGGGTGGTGTGGAATGGTTAGGGGAGTGTGATGGTCTGGGTGGTGTGGAATGGTTAGGGGAGTGTGAGGGTCTGGGTGGTGTGGAATGGTTAGGGGAGTGTGATGGTCTGGGTGGTGTGGAATGGTCAGGGGAGTGTGAGGGTCTGGGTGGTGTGGAATGGTCAGGGGAGTGTGAGGGTCAGGGTGGTGTGGAATGGTGACGAGAGTGTGAGGGTCTGGGTGGTGTGGAATGGTTAGGGGAGTGTGAGGGTCTGGGTGGTGTGGAATGGTCAGGGGAGTGTGAGGGTCTGGGTGGTGTGGAATGGTTAGGGGAGTGTGAGGGTCTGGGTGGTGTGGAATGGTCAGGGGAGTGTGAGGGTCTGGGTGGTGTGGAATGGTTAGGGGAGTGTGAGGGTCAGGGTGGTGTGGAATGGTTAGGGGAGTGTGAGGGTCTGGGTGGTGTGGAATGGTCAGGGGAGTGTGAGGGTCTGGGTGGTGTGGAATGGTCAGGGGAGTGTGAGGGTCTGGGTGGTGTGGAATGGTCAGGGGAGTGTGAGGGTCTGGGTGGTGTGGAATGGTCAGGGGAGTGTGAGGGTCTGGGTTGTGTGGAATGGTCAGGGGAGTGTGATGGTCTGGGGGGTGTGGAATGGTCAGGGGAGTGTGAGGGTCAGGGTGGTGTGGAATGGTCAGGGGAGTGTGAGGGTCTGGGTGGTGTGGAATGGTCAGGGGAGTGTGAGGGTCTGGGTGGAGTGGAATGGTTAGGGGAGTGTGGGGGTCTGGGTGGTGTGGAATGGTCAGGGGAGTGTGAGGGTCTGGGTGGTGTGGAATGGTCAGGGGAGTGTGAGGGTCTGGGTGGTGTGGAATGGTTAGGGGAGTGTGAGGGTCTGGGTGGTGTGGAATGGTCAGGGGAGTGTGAGGGTCTGGGTGGTGTGGAATGATCAGGGGAGTGTGATGGTCTGGGGGGTGTGGAATGGTCAGGGGAGTGTGAGGGTCTGGGTTGTGTGGAATGGTTAGGGGAGTGTGATGGTCTGGGGGGTGTGGAATGGTCAGGGGAGTGTGAGGGTCTGGGTTGTGTGGAATGGTTAGGGGAGTGTGATGGTCTGGGGGGTGTGGAATGGTTAGGGGAGTGTGAGGGTCTGGGTTGTGTGGAATGGTTAGGGGAGTGTGATGGTCTGGGGGGTGTGGAATGGTTAGGGGAGTGTGAGGGTCAGGGTGGTGTGGAATGGTTAGGGGAGTGTGATGGTCTGGGTGGTGTGGAATGGTTAGGGGAGTGTGAGGGTCTGGGTGGTGTGGAATGGTTAGGGGAGTGTGAGGGTCAGGGTGGTGTGGAATGGTTAGGGGAGTGTGAGGGTCTGGGTGGTGTGGAATGGTTAGGGGAGTGTGAGGGTCAGGGTGGTGTGGAATGGTTAGGGGAGTGTGATGGTCTGGGTGGTGTGGAATTGTCAGGGGAGTGTGAGGGTCTGGGTGGTGTAGAATGGTTAGGGGAGTGTGAGGGTCTGGGTGGTGTGGAATGGTCAGGGGAGTGTGAGGGTCTGGGTGGTGTGGAATGGTCAGGGGAGTGTGAGGGTCTGGGTGGTGTGGAATGGTCAGGGGAGTGTGAGGGTCTGGGTGGTGTGGAATCGTTAGGGGAGTGTGAGGGTCTGGGTGGTGTGGAATGGTTAGGGGAGTGTGAGGGTCTGGGTGGTGTGGAATGGTTAGGGGAGTGTGAGGGTCTGGGTGGTGTGGAATGGTTAGGGGAGTGTGATGGTCTGGGTGCTGTGGAATGGTTAGGGGAGTGTGAGGGTCTGGGTGGTGTGGAATGGTTAGGGGAGTGTGAGGGTCTGGGTGGTGTGGAATGGTTAGGGGAGTGTGATGGTCTGGGTGGTGTGGAATGGTTAGGGGAGTGTGAGGGTCTGGGTGGTGTGGAATGGTTAGGGGAGTGTGAGGGTCTGGGTGGTGTGGAATGGTTAGGGGAGTGTGAGGGTCTGGGTGGTGTGGAATGGTGACGAGAGTGTGAGGGTCTGGGTGGTGTGGAATGGTTAGGGGAGTGTGATGGTCTGGGTGGTGTGGAATGGTGACGAGAGTGTGAGGGTCTGGGTGGTGTGGAATGGTTAGGGGAGTGTGAGGGTCTGGGTGGTGTGGAATGGTGACGAGAGTGTGAGGGTCTGGGTGGTGTGGAATGGTTAGGGGAGTGTGAGGGTCTGGGTGGTGTGGAATGGTCAGGGGAGTGTGAGGGTCTGGGTGGTGTGGAATGGTTAGGGGAGTGTGAGGGTCTGGGTGGTGTGGAATGGTTAGGGGAGTGTGATGGTCTGGGTGGTGTGGAATGGTTAGGGGAGTGTGAGGGTCTGGGTGGTGTGGAATGGTTAGGGGAGTGTGAGGGTCTGGGTGGTGTGGAATGGTTAGGGGAGTGTGAGGGTCTGGGTGGTGTGGAATGGTGACGAGAGTGTGAGGGTCTGGGTGGTGTGGAATGGTTAGGGGAGTGTGATGGTCTGGGTGGTGTGGAATGGTGACGAGAGTGTGAGGGTCTGGGTGGTGTGGAATGGTTAGGGGAGTGTGAGGGTCTGGGTGGTGTGGAATGGTGACGAGAGTGTGAGGGTCTGGGTGGTGTGGAATGGTTAGGGGAGTGTGAGGGTCTGGGTGGTATGGAATGGTCAGGGGAGTGTGAGGGTCTGGGTGGTGTGGAATGGTTAGGGGAGTGTGAGGGTCTGGGTGGTGTGGAATGGTCAGGGGAGTGTGAGGGTCTGGGTGGTGTGGAATGGTGACGAGAGTGTGAGGGTCTGGGTGGTGTGGAATGGTTAGGGGAGTGTGAGGGTCTGGGTGGTGTGGAATGGTTAGGGGAGTGTGAGGGTCAGGGTGGTGTGGAATGGTTAGGGGAGTGTGAGGGTCAGGGTGGTGTGGAATGGTTAGGGGAGTGTGAGGGTCTGGGTGGTGTGGAATGGTCAGGGGAGTGTGAGGGTCTGGGTGGTGTGGAATGGTCAGGGGAGTGTGAGGGTCTGGGTGGTGTGGAATGGTTAGGGGAGTGTGAGGGTCTGGGTGGTGTGGAATGGTCAGGGGAGTGTGAGGGTCTGGGTGGTGTGGAATGGTCAGGGGAGTGTGAGGGTCTGGTTGGTGTGGAGTGGTCAGGGGAGTGTGAGGGTCTGGGTGGTGTGGAATGGTTAGGGGAGTGTGAGGGTTTGGGTGGTGTGGAATGGTTAGGGGAGTGTGAGGGTCTGGGTGGTGTGGAATGGTGACGAGAGTGTGAGGGTCCGGGTGGTGTGGAATGGTCAGGGGAGTGTGAGGGTCTGGGTGGTGTGGAATGGTCAGGGGAGTGTGATGGTCTGGGTGGTGTGGAATGGTTAGGGGAGTGTGAGGGTTTGGGTGGTGTGGAATGGTTAGGGGAGTGTGAGGGTCTGGGTTGTGTGGAATGGTGACGAGAGTGTGAGGGTCTGGGTGGTGTGGAATGGTCAGGGGAGTGTGAGGGTCTGGGTGGTGTGGAATGGTCAGGGGAGTGTGATGGTCTGGGTGGTGTGGAATGGTTAAGGGAGTGTGACGGTCTGGGTGGTGTGGAATGGTCAGGGGAGTGTGAGGGTCTGGGTGGTGTGGAATGTTTAGGGGAGTGTGAGGGTCAGGGTGGTGTGGAATGGTTAGGGGAGTGTGATGGTCTGGGTGGTGTGGAATGGTTAGGGGAGTGTGAGGGTCTGGGTGGTGTGGAATGTTTAGGGGAGTGTGAGGGTCAGGGTGGTGTGGAATGGTTAGGGGAGTGTGAGGGTCTGGGTGGTGTGGAATGGTTAGGGGAGTGTGAGGGTCTGGGTGGTGTGGAATGGTTAGGGGAGTGTGAGGGTCTGGGTGGTGTGGAATGGTCAGGGGAGTGTGAGGGTCTGGGTGGTGTGGAATGGTTAGGGGAGTGTGACGGTCTGGGTGGTGTGGAATGTTTAGGGGAGTGTGAGGGTCTGGGTGGTGTGGAATGGTCAGGGGAGTGTGAGGGTCTGGGTGGTGTGGAATGGTGACGAGAGTGTGAGGGTCTGGGTGGTGTGGAATGGTTAGGGGAGTGTGAGGGTCTGGGTGGTGTGGAATGGTCAGGGGAGTGTGAGGGTCTGGGTGGTGTGGAATGGTCAGGGGAGTGTGAGGGTCTGGGTGGTGTGGAATGGTCAGGGGAGTGTGAGGGTCTGGGTGGTGTGGAATGGTCAGGGGAGTGTGAGGGTCTGAGTGGTGTGGAATGGTCAGGGGAGTGTGAGGGTCTGGGTGGTGTGGAGTGGTCAGGGGAGTGTGAGGGTCTGGGTGGTGTGGAATGGTGACGAGAGTGTGAGGGTCTGGGTGGTGTGGAATGGTCAGGGGAGTGTGAGGGTCTGGGTGGTGTGGAATGGTTAGGGGAGTGTGACGGTCTGGGTGGTGTGGAATGGTCAGGGGAGTGTGAGGGTCTGGGTGGTGTGGAATGTTTAGGGGAGTGTGAGGGTCAGGGTGGTGTGGAATGGTTAGGGGAGTGTGAGGGTCTGGGTGGTGTGGAATGGTTAGGGGAGTGTGAGGGTCTGGGTGGTGTGGAATGGTTAGGGGAGTGTGAGGGTCTGGGTGGTGTGGAATGGTTAGGGGAGTGTGATGGTCTGGGTGGTGTGGAATGGTCAGGGGAGTGTGAGGGTCTGGGTGGTGTGGAATGGTTAGGGGAGTGTGACGGTCTGGGTGGTGTGGAATGTTTAGGGGAGTGTGAGGGTCTGGGTGGTGTGGAATGGTCAGGGGAGTGTGAGGGTCTGGGTGGTGTGGAATGGTGACGAGAGTGTGAGGGTCTGGGTGGTGTGGAATGGTTAGGGGAGTGTGAGGGTCTGGGTGGTGTGGAATGGTCAGGGGAGTGTGAGGGTCTGGGTGGTGTGGAATGGTCAGGGGAGTGAGAGGGTCTGGGTGGTGTGGAATGGTCAGGGGAGTGTGAGGGTCTGGGTGGTGTGGAATGGTCAGGGGAGTGTGAGGGTCTGGGTGGTGTGGAATGGTCAGGGGAGTGTGAGGGTCAGGGTGGTGTGGAATGGTCAGGGGAGTGTGAGGGTCTGGGTGGTGTGGAATGGTCAGGGGAGTGTGAGGGTCTGGGTGGTGTGGAATGGCTAGGGGAGTGTGAGGGTCTGGGTGGTGTGGAATGGTTAGGGGAGTGTGAGGGTCTGGGTGGTGTGGAATGGTCAGGGGAGTGTGAGGGTCTGGGTGGTGTGGAATGGTCAGGGGAGTGTGAGGGTCTGGGTGGTGTGGAATGGTCAGGGGAGTGTGAGGGTCTGGGTGGTGTGGAATGGTTAGGGGAGTGTGAGTGTCTGGGTGGTGTGGAATGGTTAGGGGAGTGTGAGGGTCTGGGTGGTGTGGAATGGTCAGGGGAGTGTGAGGGTCTGGGTGGTGTGGAATGGTCAGGGGAGTGTGAGGGTCTGGGTGGTGTGGAATGGTCAGGGGAGTGTGAGGGTCTGGGTGGTGTGGAATGGTCAGGGGAGTGTGAGGGTCTGGGTGGTGTGGAAAGGTCAGGGGAGTGTGAGGGTCTGGGTTGTGTGGAATGGTCAGGGGAGTGTGATGGTCTGGGGGGTGTGGAATGGTTAGGGGAGTGTGAGGGTCAGGGTGGTGTGGAATGGTCAGGGGAGTGTGAGGGTCTGGGTGGAGTGGAATGGTTAGGGGAGTGTGAGGGTCTGGGTGGTGTGGAATGGTTAGGGGAGTGTGATGGTCTGGGTGGTGTGGAATTGTCAGGGGAGTGTGAGGGTCTGGGTGGTGTAGAATGGTCAGGGGAGTGTGAGGGTCTGGGTGGTGTGGAATGGTCAGGGGAGTGTGAGGGTCTGGGTGGTGTGGAATGGCTAGGGGAGTGTGAGGGTCTGGGTGGTGTGGAATGGTTAGGGGAGTGTGAGGGTCTGGGTGGTGTGGAATGGTTAGGGGAGTGTGAGGGTCTGGGTGGTGTGGAATGGCTAGGGGAGTGTGAGGGTCTGGGTGGTGTGGAATGGTCAGGGGAGTGTGAGGGTCTGGGTGGTGTGGAATGGCTAGGGGAGTGTGAGGGTCTGGGTGGTGTGGAATGGTCAGGGGAGTGTGAGGGTCTGGGTGGTGTGGAATGGTTAGGGGAGTGTGAGGGTCTGGGTGGTGTGGAATGGTTAGGGGAGTGTGAGGGTCTGGGTGGTGTGGAATGGCTAGGGGAGTGTGAGGGTCTAGGTGGTGTGGAATGGTCAGGGGAGTGTGAGGGTCTGGGTGGTGTGGAATGGCTAGGGGAGTGTGAGGGTCTGGGTGGTGTGGAATGGTCAGGGGAGTGTGAGGGTCTGGGTGGTGTGGAATGGTCAGGGGAGTGTGAGGGTCTGGGTGGTGTGGAATGGTCAGGGGAGTGTGAGGGTCTGGGTGGTGTGGAATGGTTAGGGGAGTGTGAGGGTCTGGGTGGTGTGGAATGGTCAGGGGAGTGTGAGGGTCAGGGTGGTGTGGAATGGTCAGGGGAGTGTGAGGGTCTGGGTGGTGTGGAATGGTCAGGGGAGTGTGAGGGTCTGGGTGGAGTGGAATGGTTAGGGGAGTGTGAGGGTCTGGGTGGTGTGGAATGGTTAGGGGAGTGTGAGGGTCTGGGTGGTGTGGAATGGTCAGGGGTGTGTGAGGGTCTGGGTGGTGTGGAATGGTTAGGGGAGTGTGAGGGTCTGGGTGGTGTGGAATGGTCAGGGGAGTGTGAGGGTCTGGGTGGTGTGGAATGGTCAGGGGAGTGTGATGGTCTGGGGGGTGTGGAATGGTCAGGGGAGTGTGAGGGTCTGGGTTGTGTGGAATGGTTAGGGGAGTGTGATGGTCTGGGGGGTGTGGAATGGTCAGGGGAGTGTGAGGGTCTGGGTTGTGTGGAATGGTAAGGGGAGTGTGAGGGTCTGGGTTGTGTGGAATGGTTAGGGGAGTGTGATGGTCTGGGGGGTGTGGAATGGTTAGGGGAGTGTGAGGGTCAGGGTGGTGTGGAATGGTTAGGGGAGTGTGAGGGTCTGGGTGGTGTGGAATGGTTAGGGGAGTGTGAGGGTCAGGGTGGTGTGGAATGGTTAGGGGAGTGTGAGGGTCTGGGTGGTGTGGAATGGTTAGGGGAGTGTGAGGGTCAGGGTGGTGTGGAATGGTTAGGGGAGTGTGAAGGTCTGGGTGGTGTGGAATGGTTAGGGGAGTGTGAGGGTCTGGGTGGTGTGGAATGGTTAGGGGAGTGTGAGGGTCAGGGTGGTGTGGAATGGTTAGGGGAGTGTGATGGTCTGGGTGGTGTGGAATGGTCAGGGGAGTGTGAGGGTCTGGGTGGTGTGGAATGGTTAGGGGAGTGTGAGGGTCTGGGTGGTGTGGAATGGTCAGGGGAGTGTGAGGGACTGGGTGGTGTGGAATGGTCAGGGGAGTGTGAGGGTATGGGTGGTGTGGAATGGTTAGGGGAGTGTGAGGGTCTGGGTGGTGTGGAATGGTCGGGGGAGTGTGAGGGTCTGGGTTGTGTGGAATGGTAAGGGGAGTGTGAGGGTCTGGGTTGTGTGGAATGGTTAGGGGAGTGTGATGGTCTGGGGGGTGTGGAATGGTTAGGGGAGTGTGAGGGTCAGGGTGGTGTGGAATGGTTAGGGGAGTGTGATGGTCTGGGTGGTGTGGAATGGTTAGGGGAGTGTGAGGGTCTGGGTGGTGTGGAATGGTTAGGGGAGTGTGAGGGTCTGGGTGGTGTGGAATGGTTAGGGGAGTGTGAGGGTCAGGGTGGTGTGGAATGGTTAGGGGAGTGTGAGGGTCTGGGTGGTGTGGAATGGTTAGGGGAGTGTGAGGGTCAGGGTGGTGTGGAATGGTTAGGGGAGTGTGATGGTCTGGGTGGTGTGGAATGGTCAGGGGAGTGTGAGGGTCTGGGTGGTGTGGAATGGTCAGGGGAGTGTGAGGGTCTGGGTGGTGTGGAATGGTCAGGGGAGTGTGAGGGTCTGGGTGGTGTGGAATGGTCAGGGGAGTGTGAGGGTCTGGGTGGTGTGGAATGGTTAGGGGAGTGTGAGGGTCTGGGTGGTGTGGAATGGTTAGGGGAGTGTGATGGTCTGGGTGGTGTGGAATTGTCAGGGGAGTGTGAGGGTCTGGGTGGTGTAGAATGGTTAGGGGAGTGTGAGGGTCAGGGTGGTGTGGAATGGTCAGGGGAGTGTGAGGGTCTGGGTGGTGTGGAATGGTCAGGGGAGTGTGAGGGTCTGGGTGGAGTGGAATGGTTAGGGGAGTGTGAGGGTCTGGGTGGTGTGGAATGGTTAGGGGAGTGTGAGGGTCTGGGTGGTGTGGAATGGTCAGGGGTGTGTGAGGGTCTGGGTGGTGTGGAATGGTTAGGGGAGTGTGAGGGTCTGGGTGGTGTGGAATGGTCAGGGGAGTGTGAGGGTCTGGGTGGTGTGGAATGGTCAGGGGAGTGTGATGGTCTGGGGGGTGTGGAATGGTCAGGGGAGTGTGAGGGTCTGGGTTGTGTGGAATGGTTAGGGGAGTGTGATGGTCTGGGGGGTGTGGAATGGTCAGGGGAGTGTGAGGGTCTGGGTTGTGTGGAATGGTAAGGGGAGTGTGAGGGTCTGGGTTGTGTGGAATGGTTAGGGGAGTGTGATGGTCTGGGGGGTGTGGAATGGTTAGGGGAGTGTGAGGGTCAGGGTGGTGTGGAATGGTTAGGGGAGTGTGAGGGTCTGGGTGGTGTGGAATGGTTAGGGGAGTGTGAGGGTCAGGGTGGTGTGGAATGGTTAGGGGAGTGTGAGGGTCTGGGTGGTGTGGAATGGTTAGGGGAGTGTGAGGGTCAGGGTGGTGTGGAATGGTTAGGGGAGTGTGAGGGTCTGGGTGGTGTGGAATGGTTAGGGGAGTGTGAGGGTCTGGGTGGTGTGGAATGGTTAGGGGAGTGTGAGGGTCAGGGTGGTGTGGAATGGTTAGGGGAGTGTGATGGTCTGGGTGGTGTGGAATGGTCAGGGGAGTGTGAGGGTCTGGGTGGTGTGGAATGGTTAGGGGAGTGTGAGGGTCTGGGTGGTGTGGAATGGTCAGGGGAGTGTGAGGGTCTGGGTGGTGTGGAATGGTCAGGGGAGTGTGAGGGTATGGGTGGTGTGGAATGGTTAGGGGAGTGTGAGGGTCTGGGTGGTGTGGAATGGTCGGGGGAGTGTGAGGGTCTGGGTTGTGTGGAATGGTAAGGGGAGTGTGAGGGTCTGGGTTGTGTGGAATGGTTAGGGGAGTGTGATGGTCTGGGGGGTGTGGAATGGTTAGGGGAGTGTGAGGGTCAGGGTGGTGTGGAATGGTTAGGGGAGTGTGATGGTCTGGGTGGTGTGGAATGGTTAGGGGAGTGTGAGGGTCTGGGTGGTGTGGAATGGTTAGGGGAGTGTGAGGGTCTGGGTGGTGTGGAATGGTTAGGGGAGTGTGAGGGTCTGGGTGGTGTGGAATGGTTAGGGGAGTGTGAGGGTCAGGGTGGTGTGGAATGGTTAGGGGAGTGTGAGGGTCTGGGTGGTGTGGAATGGTCAGGGGAGTGTGAGGGTCAGGGTGGTGTGGAATGGTCAGGGGAGTGTGATGGTCTGGGTGGTGTGGAATGGTCAGGGGAGTGTGAGGGTCTGGGTGGTGTGGAATGGTCAGGGGAGTGTGAGGGTCTGGGTGGTGTGGAATGGTCAGGGGAGTGTGAGGGTCTGGGTGGTGTGGAATGGTTAGGGGAGTGTGAGGGTCTGGGTGGTGTGGAATGGTCAGGGGAGTGTGAGGGTCTGGGTGGTGTGGAATGGTCAGGGGAGTGTGAGGGTATGGGTGGTGTGGAATGGTTAGGGGAGTGTGAGGGTCTGGGTGGTGTGGAATGGTCGGGGGAGTGTGAGGGTCTGGGTTGTGTGGAATGGTAAGGGGAGTGTGAGGGTCTGGGTTGTGTGGAATGGTTAGGGGAGTGTGATGGTCTGGGGGGTGTGGAATGGTTAGGGGAGTGTGAGGGTCAGGGTGGTGTGGAATGGTTAGGGGAGTGTGATGGTCTGGGTGGTGTGGAATGGTTAGGGGAGTGTGAGGGTCTGGGTGGTGTGGAATGGTTAGGGGAGTGTGAGGGTCTGGGTGGTGTGGAATGGTTAGGGGAGTGTGAGGGTCTGGGTGGTGTGGAATGGTTAGGGGAGTGTGAGGGTCAGGGTGGTGTGGAATGGTTAGGGGAGTGTGAGGGTCTGGGTGGTGTGGAATGGTTAGGGGAGTGTGAGGGTCAGGGTGGTGTGGAATGGTCAGGGGAGTGTGATGGTCTGGGTGGTGTGGAATGGTCAGGGGAGTGTGAGGGTCTGGGTGGTGTGGAATGGTCAGGGGAGTGTGAGGGTCTGGGTGGTGTGGAATGGTCAGGGGAGTGTGAGGGTCTGGGTGGTGTGGAATGGTCAGGGGAGTGTGAGGGTCTGGGTGGTGTGGAATGGTTAGGGGAGTGTGAGGGTCTGGGTGGTGTGGAATGGTTAGGGGAGTGTGATGGTCTGGGTGGTGTGGAATTGTCAGGGGAGTGTGAGGGTCTGGGTGGTGTAGAATGGTTAGGGGAGTGTGAGGGTCTGGGTGGTGTGGAATGGTCAGGGGAGTGTGAGGGTCAGGGTGGTGTGGAATGGTCAGGGGAGTGTGAGGGTCTGGGTGGTGTGGAATGGTCAGGGGAGTGTGAGGGTCTGGGTGGAGTGGAATGGTTAGGGGAGTGTGAGGGTCTGGGTGGTGTGGAATGGTTAGGGGAGTGTGAGGGTCTGGGTGGTGTGGAATGGTCAGGGGTGTGTGAGGGTCTGGGTGGTGTGGAATGGTTAGGGGAGTGTGAGGGTCTGGGTGGTGTGGAATGGTCAGGGGAGTGTGAGGGTCTGGGTGGTGTGGAATGGTCAGGGGAGTGTGATGGTCTGGGGGGTGTGGAATGGTCAGGGGAGTGTGAGGGTCTGGGTTGTGTGGAATGGTTAGGGGAGTGTGATGGTCTGGGGGGTGTGGAATGGTCAGGGGAGTGTGAGGGTCTGGGTTGTGTGGAATGGTAAGGGGAGTGTGAGGGTCTGGGTTGTGTGGAATGGTTAGGGGAGTGTGATGGTCTGGGGGGTGTGGAATGGTTAGGGGAGTGTGAGGGTCAGGGTGGTGTGGAATGGTTAGGGGAGTGTGAGGGTCTGGGTGGTGTGGAATGGTTAGGGGAGTGTGAGGGTCAGGGTGGTGTGGAATGGTTAGGGGAGTGTGAGGGTCTGGGTGGTGTGGAATGGTTAGGGGAGTGTGAGGGTCAGGGTGGTGTGGAATGGTTAGGGGAGTGTGAGGGTCTGGGTGGTGTGGAATGGTTAGGGGAGTGTGAGGGTCTGGGTGGTGTGGAATGGTTAGGGGAGTGTGAGGGTCAGGGTGGTGTGGAATGGTTAGGGGAGTGTGATGGTCTGGGTGGTGTGGAATGGTCAGGGGAGTGTGAGGGTCTGGGTGGTGTGGAATGGTTAGGGGAGTGTGAGGGTCTGGGTGGTGTGGAATGGTCAGGGGAGTGTGAGGGTCTGGGTGGTGTGGAATGGTCAGGGGAGTGTGAGGGTATGGGTGTTGTGGAATGGTTAGGGGAGTGTGAGGGTCTGGGTGGTGTGGAATGGTCGGGGGAGTGTGAGGGTCTGGGTTGTGTGGAATGGTAAGGGGAGTGTGAGGGTCTGGGTTGTGTGGAATGGTTAGGGGAGTGTGATGGTCTGGGGGGTGTGGAATGGTTAGGGGAGTGTGAGGGTCAGGGTGGTGTGGAATGGTTAGGGGAGTGTGATGGTCTGGGTGGTGTGGAATGGTTAGGGGAGTGTGAGGGTCTGGGTGGTGTGGAATGGTTAGGGGAGTGTGAGGGTCTGGGTGGTGTGGAATGGTTAGGGGAGTGTGAGGGTCTGGGTGGTGTGGAATGGTTAGGGGAGTGTGAGGGTCAGGGTGGTGTGGAATGGTTAGGGGAGTGTGAGGGTCTGGGTGGTGTGGAATGGTCAGGGGAGTGTGAGGGTCAGGGTGGTGTGGAATGGTCAGGGGAGTGTGATGGTCTGGGTGGTGTGGAATGGTCAGGGGAGTGTGAGGGTCTGGGTGGTGTGGAATGGTCAGGGGAGTGTGAGGGTCTGGGTGGTGTGGAATGGTCAGGGGAGTGTGAGGGTCTGGGTGGTGTGGAATGGTCAGGGGAGTGTGAGGGTCTGGGTGGTGTGGAATGGTCAGGGGAGTGTGAGGGTCTGGGTGGTGTGGAATGGTTAGGGGAGTGTGAGGGTCTGGGTGGTGTGGAATGGTTAGGGGAGTGTGAGGGTCTGGGTGGTGTGGAATGGTTAGGGGAGTGTGAGGGTCTGGGTGGTGTGGAATGGTTAGGGGAGTGTGATGGTCTGGGTGGTGTGGAATGGTTAGGGGAGTGTGAGGGTCTGGGTGGTGTGGAATGGTTAGGGGAGTGTGAGGGTCTGGGTGGTGTGGAATGGTTAGGGGAGTGTGATGGTCTGGGTGGTGTGGAATGGTTAGGGGAGTGTGAGGGTCTGGGTGGTGTGGAATGGTTAGGGGAGTGTGATGGTCTGGGTGGTGTGGAATGGTCAGGGGAGTGTGAGGGTCTGGGTGGTGTGGAATGGTCAGGGGAGTGTGAGGGTCAGGGTGGTGTGGAATGGTGACGAGAGTGTGAGGGTCTGGGTGGTGTGGAATGGTGACGAGAGGGTGAGGGTCTGGGTGGTGTGGAATGGTTAGGGGAGTGTGAGGGTCTGGGTGGTTTGGAATGGTCAGGGGAGTGTGAGGGTCTGGGTGGTGTGGAATGGTTAGGGGAGTGTGAGGGTCTGGGTGGTGTGGAATGGTCAGGGGAGTGTGAGGGTCTGGGTGGTGTGGAATGGTTAGGGGAGTGTGAGGGTCAGGGTGGTGTGGAATGGTTAGGGGAGTGTGAGGGTCTGGGTGGTGTGGAATGGTCAGGGGAGTGGGATGGTCTGGGTGGTGTGGAATGGTGACGAGAGTGTGAGGGTCTGGGTGGTGTGGAATGGTTAGGGGAGTGTGAGGGTCTGGGTGGTGTGGAATGGTCAGGGGAGTGTGAGGGTCTGGGTGGTGTGGAATGGTTAGGGGAGTGTGAGGGTCAGGGTGGTGTGGAATGGTTAGGGGAGTGTGAGGGTCTGGGTGGTGTGGAATGATCAGGGGAATGTGAGGGTCTGGGTGGTGTGGAATGGTGACGAGAGTGTGAGGGTCTGGGTGGTGTGGAATGGTTAGGGGAGTGTGAGGGTCTGGGTGGTGTGGAATGGTTAGGGGAGTGTGAGGGTCTGGGTGGTGTGGAATGCTCAGGGGAGTGTGAGGGTCTGGGTGGTGTGGAGTGGTCAGGGGAGTGTGAGGGTCTGGGTGGTGTGGAATGGTTAGGGGAGTGTGAGGGTCTGGGTGGTGTGGAATGGTCAGGGGAGTGTGATGGTCTGGGTGGTGTGGAATGGTCAGGGGAGTGTGAGGGTCTGGGTGGTGTGGAATGGTGACGAGAGTGTGAGGGTCTGGGTGGTGTGGAATGGTCAGGGGAGTGTGAGGGTCTGGGTGGTGTGGAATGGTCAGGGGAGTGTGATGGTCTGGGTGGTGTGGAATGGTCAGGGGAGTGTGAGGGTCTGGGTGGTGTGGAATGGTTAGGGGAGTGTGAGGGTCTGGGTGGTGTGGAATGGTCAGGGGAGTGTGATGGTCTGGGTGGTGTGGAATGGTCAGGGGAGTGTGAGGGTCTGGGTGGAGTGGAATGGTTAGGGGAGTGTGACGGTCTGGGTGGTGTGGAATGTTTAGGGGAGTGTGAGGGTCTGGGTGGTGTGGAATGGTCAGGGGAGTGTGAGGGTCTGGGTGGTGTGGAATGGTGACGAGAGTGTGAGGGTCTGGGTGGTGTGGAATGGTTAGGGGAGTGTGAGGGTCTGGGTGGTGTGGAATGGTCAGGGGAGTGTGAGGGTCTGGGTGGTGTGGAATGGTTAGGGGAGTGTGAGGGTCTGGGTGGTGTGGAATGGTTAGGGGAGTGTGAGGGTCTGGGTGGTGTGGAATGGTCAGGGGAGTGTGAGGGTCTGGGTGGTGTGGAATGGTCAGGGGAGTGTGAGGGTCTGGGTGGTGTGGAATGGTTAGGGGAGTGTGAGGGTCTGGGTGGTGTGGAATGGTGACGAGAGTGTGAGGGTCTGGGTGGTGTGGAATGGTTAGGGGAGTGTGAGGGTCTGGGTGGTGTGGAATGGTTAGGGGAGTGTGAGGGTCTGGGTGGTGTGGAATGGTGACGAGAGTGTGAGGGTCTGGGTGGTGTGGAATGGTTAGGGGAGTGTGAGGGTCTGGGTTGTGTGGAATGGTCAGGGGAGTGTGGGGGTCTGGGTGGTGTGGAATGGTCAGGGGAGTGTGAGGGTCTGGGTGGTGTGGAATGGTTAGGGGAGTGTGAGGGTCTGGGTGGTGTGGAATGGTGACGAGAGTGTGAGGGTCAGGGTGGTGTGGAATGGTCAGGGGAGTGTGAGGGTCTGGGTGGTGTGGAATGGTCAGGGGAGTGTGAGGGTCTGGGTGGTGTGGAATGGTTAGGGGAGTGTGATGGTCTGGGTGGTGTGGAATGGTCAGGGGAGTGTGAGGGTCTGGTTGGTGTGGAATGGTCAGGGGAGTGTGAGGGTCTGGGTGGTGTGGAATGGTTAGGGGAGTGTGAGGGTCTGGGTGGTGTGGAATGGTCAGGGGAGTGTGAGGGTCTGGGTTGTGTGGAATGGTCAGGGGAGTGTGAGGGTTTGGGTGGTGTGGAATGGTTAGGGGAGTGTGAGGCTCTGTTCCATTCTCTCTCTAAAGCAAAGTTTATAGAGAATAAACGACCTCCGGGAATGGCTTACAGGCTGGGATCTAACCCAGGGGTTCAGGGGGTTCAGGTAAAGAATTCCAGATCCCTGGGAATGGGTTACAGGCTGGGATCTAACCTAGGGGTTCAAGGAGTTTAGATGGAGAATACCAGATCCCTGGGAATGGGTTACAGGCTGGGATCTAACCCAGGGGTTCAGGGGGTTTATGTAGAGAGTTCCAGATCCCTGGGAATGGGTTACAGGCTGGGATCTAACCCAGGGGTTCAAGGAATTTAGATGGAGAATACCAGATCCCTGGGAATGGGTTACAGGCTGGGATCTAACCCAGGGGTTCAGGGGGTTTATGTAGAGAATTCCAGATCCCTGGGAATGGGTTACAGGCTGGGATCTAACCCAGGGGTTCAAGGAGTTTAGATGGAGAATACCAGATCCCTGGGAATGGGTTACAGGCTGGGATCTAACCCAGGGGTTCAGGGGGTTTATGTAGAGAGTTCCAGATCCCTGGGAATGGGTTACAGGCTGGGATCTAACCCAGGGGATCAAGGAATTTAGATGGAGAATACCAGATCCCTGGGAATGGGTTACAGGCTGGGATCTAACCCAGGGGTTCAGGGGGTTTATGTAGAGAATTCCAGATCCCTGGGAATGGGTTACAGGCTGGGATCTAACCCAGGGGTTCAAGGAGTTTAGATGGAGAATACCAGATCCCTGGGAATGGGTTACAGGCTGGGATCTAACCCAGGGGTTCAGGGGGTTTATGTAGAGAGTTCCAGATCCCTGGGAATGGGTTACAGGCTGGGATCTAACCCAGGGGTTCAGTGGGTTTATGTAGAGAGTTCCAGATCCGTGGGAATGGGTTACAGGCTGGGATCTAACCCAGGGGTTCAGGGGGTTTATGTAGAGAATACCAGATCCCTGGGAATGGGTTACAGGCTGGGATCTAACCCAGGGGTTCAGGGGGTTTATGTAGAGAGTTCCAGATCCCTGGGAATGGGTTACAGGATGAGATCTAACCCAGGGGTTCAGGGGGTTTATGTAGAGAATTCCAGATCCCTGGGAATGGGTTACAGGCTGGGATCTAACCCAGGGGTTCAGGGAGTTTGGGTAGAGATTTCCAGATCCCTGGGAATGGGTTACAGGCTGAGATCTAACCCAGGGGTTCAGGGGGATTATGTAGAGAATTCCAGATCCATGGGAATGAGTTACAGGCTGGGATCTCACCCAGGGGTTCAGGGGGTTTATGTAGAGAATTCCAGATCCCTGGGAATGGGTTACAGGCTGGGATCTAACCCAGGGGTTCAGGGGGTTTATGTAGAGAATTCCAGATCCGTGGGTATGGGTTACAGGCTGGGATCGAACCCAGGGGTTCACGGGGTTTATGTAGAGAATTCCAGATCCCTGGGAATGGGTTACAGGCTGGGATCGAACCCAGGGGTTCAGTTAAAGAATTCCAGATCCCTGGGAATGGGTTTCAGGCTGGGATCTAACCTAGGGGTTCAAGGAGTTTAGGTGGAGAATACCAGATCCCTGGGAATGGGTTACAGGCTGGGATCTAACCCAGGGATTCAGGTAGAGAATTCCAGATCCCTGGGAATGGGTTACAGGCTGGGATCTAACCCAGGGGTTCAGGGGGTATATGTAGGGAATTCCAGATCCCTGGGAATGCGTTACAGGCTGGGATCTAACCCAGGGGTTCAGTTGGTTTATGTAGAGAATAACAGATCCCTGGGAATGGCTTACAGGCTGGGATCGAACCCAGGGGTTCAGTTGGTTTATGTAGAGTATAACAGATCCCTGGGAATGGGTTACAGGCTGGGATCTAACCCAGGGGTTCAGGGGGTTTATGTAGGGAATTCCAGATCCCTGGGAATGGGTTACAGGCTGGGATCTAACCCAGGGGTTCAGTTGGTTTATGTAGAGAATAACAGATCCCTGGGAATGGGTTACAGGCTGGGATCTAACCCAGGGGTTCAGTGGGTTTATGTAGAGAGTTCCAGATCCCTGGGAATGGGTTACAGGCTGGGATCTAACCCAGGGGTTCAGGGGGTTTACGTAGAGAATACCAGATCCCTGGGAATGGGTTACAGGCTGGGATCTAACCCAGGGGTTCAGGGGGTTTATGTAGAGAGTTCCAGATCCCTGGGAATGGGTTACAGGATGAGATCTAACCCAGGGGTTCAGTGGGTTTATGTAGAGAGTTCCAGATCCCTGGGAATGGGTTACATGCTGAGATCTAACCCTGGGGTTCAGGGGGTTTATGTAGAGAATTCCAGATCCCTGGGAATGGGTTACAGGCTGGGATCTAACCCAGGGGTTCAGGGAGTTTGGGTAGAGATTTCCAGATCCCTGGGAATGGGTTACAGGCTGGGATCTAACCCAGGGGTTCAGGGGGTTTATGTAGAGAATTCCAGATCCGTGGGAATGAGTTACAGGCTGGGATATAACCCAGGGGTTCAGGGGGTTTATGTAGAGAATTCCAGATCCCTGGGAATGGGTTACAGGCTGAGATCTAACCCAGGGGTTCAGGGGTTTTATGTAGAGAATTCCAGATCCCTGGGAATGGGTTATAGGCTGGGATCTAACCCAGGGGTTCAGGGGGTTTATGTAGAGAATTCCAGATCCCTGGGAATGGGTTACAGGCTGGGATCTAACCCAGGGGTTCGGTGGGTTTAGGTAGAGAATTCCAGATCCCTGGGAATGGGTTACAGGCTGCGATCTAACCCAGGGGATCTGGGGGTTTAGGTAGAGAATTCCAGATCCCTGGGAATGGGTTACAGGCTGGGATCTAACCCAGGGATTCAGGTAGAGAATTCCAGATCCCTGGGAATGGGTTACAGGCTGGGATCTAACCCAGGGGTTCAGGGGGTTTATGTAGAGAATAACAGATCCCTGGGAATGGGTTACAGGCTGGGATCGAACCCAGGGGTTCAGGGGGTTTATGTAGAGAATAACAGATCCCTGGGAATGGCTTACAGCCTGGGATCGAACCCAGGGGTTCAGTTGGTTTATGTAGAGTATAACAGATCCCTGGGAATGGGTTACAGGCTGGGATCTAACCCAGGGGTTCAGGGGATTTATGTAGGGAATTCCAGATCCCTGGGAATGGGTTACAGGCTGGGATCTAACCCAGGGGTTCAGTTGGTTTATGTAGAGAATAACAGATCCCTGGGAATGGGTTACAGGCTGGGATCGAACCCAGGGGTTCAGGGGGTTTATGTAGAGAATAACAGATCCCTGGGAATGGGTTACAGGCTGGGATCTAACCCAGGGGTTCAGTGGGTTTATGTAGAGAATACCAGATCCCTGGGAATGGGTTACAGGCTGGGATCTAACCCAGGGGTTCAGTGGGTTTATGTAGAGAGTTCCAGATCCCTGGGAATGGGTTACAGGCTGGGATCTAACCCAGGGGTTCAGGGGGTTTACGTAGAGAATACCAGATCCCTGGGAATGGGTTACAGGCTGGGATCTAACCCAGGGGTTCAGGGGGTTTATGTAGAGAGTTCCAGATCCCTGGGAATGGGTTACAGGATGAGATCTAACCCAGGGGTTCAGTGGGTTTATGTAGAGAGTTCCAGATCCCTGGGAATGGGTTACAGGCTGAGATCTAACCCTGGGGTTCAGGGGGTTTATGTAGAGAATTCCAGATCCCTGGGAATGGGTTACAGGCTGGAATCTAACCCAGGGGTTCAGGGAGTTTGGGTAGAGATTTCCAGATCCCTGGGAATGGGTTACAGGCTGGGATCTAACCCAGGGGTTCAGGGGGTTTATGTAGAGAATTCCAGATCCGTGGGAATGAGTTACAGGCTGGGATCTAACCCAGGGGTTCAGGGGGTTTATGTAGAGAATTCCAGATCCCTGGGAATGGGTTACAGGCTGAGATCTAACCCAGGGGTTCAGGGGTTTTATGTAGAGAATTACAGATCCCTGGGAATGGGATCCAGGCTGGGATCTAACCCAGGGGTTCAGGGAGTTTATGTAGAGAATTCCAGATCCCTGGGAATGGGTTACAGGCTGGGATCTAACCCAGGGGTTCGGTGGGTTTAGGTAGAGAATTCCAGATCCCTGGGAATGAGTTACAGGCTGCGATCTAACCCAGGGGATCTGGGGGTTTAGGTAGAGAATTCCAGATCCCTGGGAATGGGTTACAGGCTGGGATCGAACCCAAGGGTTCAGGTAAAGAATTCCAGATCCCTGGGAATGGGTTACAGGCTGGGATCTAACCTAGGGGTTCAAGGAGTTTAGGTGGAGAATACCAGATCCCTGGGAATGGGTTACAGGCTGGGATCTAACCCAGGGATTCAGGTAGAGAATTCCAGATCCCTGGGAATGGGTTACAGGCTGGGATCTAACCCAGGGGTTCAGGGGGTTTATGTAGGGAATTCCAGATCCCTGGGAATGGGTTACAGGCTGGGATCTAACCCAGGGGTTCAGTTGGTTTATGTAGAGAATAACAGATCCCTGGGAATGGGTTACAGGCTGGGATCGAACCCAGGGGTTCAGGGGGTTTATGTAGAGAATAACAGATCCCTGGGAATGGCTTACAGGCTGGGATCGAACCCAGGGGTTCAGGGGGTTTATGTAGAGAATTCCAGATCCCTGGGAATGGGTTACAGGCTGGGATCTAACCCAGGGGTTCGGTGGGTTTAGGTAGAGAATTCCAGATCCCTGGGAATGGGTTACAGGCTGCGATCTAACCCAGGGGATCTGGGGGTTTAGGTAGAGAATTCCAGATCCCTGGGAATGGGTTACAGGCTGGGATCGAACCCAGGGGTTCAGTTAAAGAATTCCAGATCCCTGGGAATGGGTTACAGGCTGGGATCTAACCCAGGGGTTCAAGGAGTTTAGGTGGAGTATACCAGATCCCTGGGAATGGGTTACAGGCTGGGATCTAACCCAGGGATTCAGGTAGAGAATTCCAGATCCCTGGGAATGGGTTACAGGCTGGGATCTAACCCAGGGGTTCAGGGGGTTTATGTAGGGAATTCCAGATCCCTGGGAATGGGTTACAGGCTGGGATCTAACCCAGGGGTTCAGTTGGTTTATGTAGAGAATAACAGATCCCTGGGAATGGGTTACAGGCTGGGATCGAACCCAGGGGTTCAGGGGGTTTATGTAGAGAATAACAGATCCCTGGGAATGGCTTACAGGCTGGGATCGAACCCAGGGGTTCAGTTGGTTTATGTAGAGTATAACAGATCCGTGGGAATGGCTTACAGGCTGGGATCTAACCCAGGGGTTCAGGGGGTTTATGTAGGGAATTCCATATCCCTGGGAATGGGTTACAGGCTGGGATCTAACCCAGGGGTTCAGTTGGTTTATGTAGAGAATAACAGATCCCTGGGAATGGGTTACAGGCTGGGATCGAACCCAGGGGTTCAGGGGGTTTATGTAGAGAATACCAGATCCCTGGGAATGGGTTACAGGCTGGGATCTAACCCAGGGGTTCAGTGGGTTTATGTAGAGAGTTCCAGATCCCTGGGAATGGGTTACAGGCTGGGATCTAACCCAGGGGTTCAGGGGGTTTACGTAGAGAATACCAGATCCCTGAGAATGGGTTACAGGCTGGGATCTAACCCAGGGGTTCAGGGGGTTTATGTAGAGAGTTCCAGATCCCTGGGAATGGGTTACAGGATGAGATCTAACCTAGGGGTTCAGTGGGTTTATGTAGAGAGTTCCAGATCCCTGGGAATGGGTTACAGGCTGAGATCTAACCCTGGGGTTCAGGGGGTTTATGTAGATAATTCCAGATCCCTGGGAATGGGTTACAGGCTGGGATCTAACCCAGGGGTTCAGGGAGTTTGGGTAGAGATTTCCAGATCCCTGGGAATGGGTTACTGGCTGGGATCTAACCCAGGGGTTCAGGGGGTTTATGTAGAGAATTCCAGATCCGTGGGAATGAGTTACAGGCTGGGATCTAACCCAGGGGTTCAGGGGTTTTATGTAGAGAATTCCAGATCCCTGGGAATGGGATCCAGGCTGGGATCTAACCCAGGGGTTCAGGGAGTTTATGTAGAGAATTCCAGATCCCTGGGAATGGGTTACAGGCTGGGATCTAACCCAGGGGTTCGGTGGGTTTAGGTAGAGAATTCCAGATCCCTGGGAATGAGTTACAGGCTGCGATCTAACCCAGGGGATCTGGGGGTTTAGGTAGAGAATTCCAGATCCCTGGGAATGGGTTACAGGCTGGGATCGAACCCAAGGGTTCAGGTAAAGAATTCCAGATCCCTGGGAATGGGTTACAGGCTGGGATCTAACCTAGGGGTTCAAGGAGTTTAGGTGGAGAATACCAGATCCCTGGGAATGGGTTACAGGCTGGGATCTAACCCAGGGATTCAGGTAGAGAATTCCAGATCCCTGGGAATGGGTTACAGGCTGGGATCTAACCCAGGGGTTCAGGGGGTTTATGTAGGGAATTCCAGATCCCTGGGAATGGGTTACAGGCTGGGATCTAACCCAGGGGTTCAGTTGGTTTATGTAGAGAATAACAGATCCCTGGGAATGGGTTACAGGCTGGGATCGAACCCAGGGGTTCAGGGGGTTTATGTAGAGAATAACAGATCCCTGGGAATGGCTTACAGGCTGGGATCGAACCCAGGGGTTCAGGGGGTTTATGTAGAGAATTCCAGATCCCTGGGAATGGGTTACAGGCTGGGATCTAACCCAGGGGTTCGGTGGGTTTAGGTAGAGAATTCCAGATCCCTGGGAATGGGTTACAGGCTGCGATCTAACCCAGGGGATCTGGGGGTTTAGGTAGAGAATTCCAGATCCCTGGGAATGGGTTACAGGCTGGGATCGAACCCAGGGGTTCAGTTAAAGAATTCCAGATCCCTGGGAATGGGTTACAGGCTGGGATCTAACCCAGGGGTTCAAGGAGTTTAGGTGGAGTATACCAGATCCCTGGGAATGGGTTACAGGCTGGGATCTAACCCAGGGATTCAGGTAGAGAATTCCAGATCCCTGGGAATGGGTTACAGGCTGGGATCTAACCCAGGGGTTCAGGGGGTTTATGTAGGGAATTCCAGATCCCTGGGAATGGGTTACAGGCTGGGATCTAACCCAGGGGTTCAGTTGGTTTATGTAGAGAATAACAGATCCCTGGGAATGGGTTACAGGCTGGGATCGAACCCAGGAGTTCAGGGGGTTTATGTAGAGAATAACAGATCCCTGGGAATGGCTTACAGGCTGGGATCGAACCCAGGGGTTCAGTTGGTTTATGTAGAGTATAACAGATCCGTGGGAATGGCTTACAGGCTGGGATCTAACCCAGGGGTTCAGGGGGTTTATGTAGGGAATTCCATATCCCTGGGAATGGGTTACAGGCTGGGATCTAACCCAGGGGTTCAGTTGGTTTATGTAGAGAATAACAGATCCCTGGGAATGGGTTACAGGCTGGGATCGAACCCAGGGGTTCAGGGGGTTTATGTAGAGAATACCAGATCCCTGGGAATGGGTTACAGGCTGGGATCTAACCCAGGGGTTCAGTGGGTTTATGTAGAGAGTTCCAGATCCCTGGGAATGGGTTACAGGCTGGGATCTAACCCAGGGGTTCAGGGGGTTTACGTAGAGAATACCAGATCCCTGAGAATGGGTTACAGGCTGGGATCTAACCCAGGGGTTCAGGGGGTTTATGTAGAGAGTTCCAGATCCCTGGGAATGGGTTACAGGATGAGATCTAACCTAGGGGTTCAGTGGGTTTATGTAGAGAGTTCCAGATCCCTGGGAATGGGTTACAGGCTGAGATCTAACCCTGGGGTTCAGGGGGTTTATGTAGATAATTCCAGATCCCTGGGAATGGGTTACAGGCTGGGATCTAACCCAGGGGTTCAGGGAGTTTGGGTAGAGATTTCCAGATCCCTGGGAATGGGTTACTGGCTGGGATCTAACCCAGGGGTTCAGGGGGTTTATGTAGAGAATTCCAGATCCGTGGGAATGAGTTACAGGCTGGGATCTAACCCAGGGGTTCAGGGGGTTTATGTAGAGAATTCCAAATCCCTGGGAATGGGTTACAGGCTGAGATCTAACCCAGGGGTTCAGGGGTTTTATGTAGAGAATTCCAGATCCGTGGGAATGGGTTACAGGCTGGGATCTAACCCAGGGGTTCAGGGGGTTTATGTAGAGAATTCCAGATCCCTGGGAATGGGTTACAGGCTGGGATCTAACCCAGGGGTTCGGTGGGTTTAGGTAGAGAATTCCAGATCCCTGGGAATGGGTTACAGGCTGGGATCGAACCCAGGGGTTCAGTTAAAGAATTCCAGATCCCTGGGAATGGGTTACAGGCTGGGATCTAACCTAGGGGTTCAAGGAGTTTAGGTGGAGAATACCAGATCCCTGTGAATGGGTTACAGGCTGGGATCTAACCCAGGGATTCAGGTAGAGAATTCCAGATCCCTGGGAATGGGTTACAGGCTTGGATCTAACCCAGGGGTTCAGGGGGTTTATGTAGGGAATTCCAGATCCCTGGGAATGGGTTACAGGCTGGGATCGAACCCAGGGGTTCAGGGGGTTTATGTAGAGAATAACAGATCCCTGGGAATGGGTTACAGGCTGGGATCGAACCCAGGGGTTCAGTTGGTTTATGTAGAGTATAACAGATCCCTGGGAATGGGTTACAGGCTGGGATCGAACCCAGGGGTTCAGGGGGTTTATGTAGGGAATTCCAGATCCCTGGGAATGGGTTACAGGATGGGATCTAACCCAGGGGTTCAGGGGGTTTATGTAGAGAGTTCCAGATCCCAGGGAATGGGTTACAGGCTGGGATCTAACCCAGGGGTTCAGTGGGTTTATGTAGAGAGTTCCAGATCCGTGGGAATGGGTTACAGGCTGGGATCTAACCCAGGGGTTCAGGGGGTTTATGTAGAGAATACCAGATCCCTGGGAATGGGTTACAGGCTGGGATCTAACCCAGGGGTTCAGGGGGTTTATGTAGAGAGTTCCAGATCCCTGGGAATGGGTTACAGGATGAGATCTAACCCAGGGGTTCAGGGGGTTTATGTAGAGAATTCCAGATCCCTGGGAATGGGTTACAGGCTGGGATCTAACCCAGGGGTTCAGGGAGTTTGGGTAGAGATTTCCAGATCCCTGGGAATGGGTTACAGGCTGAGATCTAACCCAGGGGTTCAGGGGGATTATGTAGAGAATTCCAGATCCATGGGAATGAGTTACAGGCTGGGATCTCACCCAGGGGTTCAGGGGGTTTATGTAGAGAATTCCAGATGCCTGGGAATGGGTTACAGGCTGGGATCTAACCCAGGGGTTCAGGGGGTTTATGTAGAGAATTCCAGATCCGTGGGAATGGGTTACAGGCTGGGATCAAACCCAGGGGTTCACGGGGTTTATGTAGAGAATTCCAGATCCCTGGGAATGGGTTACAGGCTGGGATCGAACCCAGGGGTTCAGTTAAAGAATTCCAGATCCCTGGGAATGGGTTTCAGGCTGGGATCTAACCTAGGGGTTCAAGGAGTTTAGGTGGAGAATACCAGATCCCTGGGAATGGGTACAGGCTGGGATCTAACCCAGGGATTCAGGTAGAGAATTCCAGATCCCTGGGAATGGGTTACAGGCTGGGATCTAACCCAGGGGTTCAGGGGGTATATGTAGGGAATTCCAGATCCCTGGGAATGGGTTACAGGCTGGGATCTAACCCAGGGGTTCAGTTGGTTTATGTAGAGAATAACAGATCCCTGGGAATGGCTTACAGGCTTGGATCGAACCCAGGGGTTCAGTTGGTTTATGTAGAGTAAAACAGATCCCTGGGAATGGGTTACAGGCTGGGATCTAAACCAGGGGTTCAGGGGGTTTATGTAGGGAATTCCAGATCCCTGGGAATGGGTTACAGGCTGGGATCTAACCCAGGGGTTCAGTTGGTTTATGTAGAGAATAACAGATCCCTGGGAATGGGTTACAGGCTGGGATCTAACCCAGGGGTTCAGTGGGTTTATGTAGAGAGTTCCAGATCCCTGGGAATGGGTTACAGGCTGGGATCTAACCCAGGGGTTCAGGGGGTTTACGTAGAGAATACCAGATCCCTGGGAATGGGTTACAGGCTGGGATCTAACCCAGGGGTTCAGGGGGTTTATGTAGAGAGTTCCAGATCCCTGGGAATGGGTTACAGGATGAGATCTAACCCAGGGGTTCAGTGGGTTTATGTAGAGAGTTCCAGATCCCTGGGAATGGGTTACATGCTGAGATCTAACCCTGGGGTTCAGGGGGTTTATGTAGAGAATTCCAGATCCCTGGGAATGGGTTACAGGCTGGGATCTAACCCAGGGGTTCAGGGAGTTTGGGTAGAGATTTCCAGATCCCTGGGAATGGGTTACAGGCTGGGATCTAACCCAGGGGTTCAGGGGGTTTATGTAGAGAATTCCAGATCCGTGGGAATGAGTTACAGGCTGGGATATAACCCAGGGGTTCAGGGGGTTTATGTAGAGAATTCCAGATCCCTGGGAATGGGTTACAGGCTGGGATCTAACCCAGGGGTTCGGTGGGTTTAGGTAGAGAATTCCAGATCCCTGGGAATGGGTTACAGGCTGCGATCTAACCCAGGGGATCTGGGGGTTTAGTTAGAGAATTCCAGATCCCTGGGAATGGGTTACAGGCTGGGATCTAACCCAGGGATTCAGGTAGAGAATTCCAGATCCCTGGGAATGGGTTACAGGCTGGGATCTAACCCAGGGGTTCAGGGGGTTTATGTAGAGATTTCCAGATCCCTGGGAATGGGTTACAGGCTGGGATCTAACCCAGGGGTTCAGGGGGTTTATGTAGAGAATTCCAGATCCGTGGGAATGAGTTACAGGCTGGGATATAACCCAGGGGTTCAGGGGGTTTATGTAGAGAATTCCAGATCCCTGGGAATGGGTTACAGGCTGGGATCTAACCCAGGGGTTCAGGGGGTTTATGTAGAGAATTCCAGATCCCTGGGAATGGGTTACAGGCTGGGATCTAACCCAGGGGTTCGGTGGGTTTAGGTAGAGAATTCCAGATCCCTGGGAATGGGTTACAGGCTGCGATCTAACCCAGGGGATCTGGGGGTTTAGTTAGAGAATTCCAGATCCCTGGGAATGGGTTACAGGCTGGGATCTAACCCAGGGATTCAGGTAGAGAATTCCAGATCCCTGGGAATGGGTTACAGGCTGGGATCTAACCCAGGGGTTCAGGGGGTTTATGTAGAGTATAACAGATCCCTGGGAATGGGTTACAGGCTGGGATCGAACCCAGGGGTTCAGGGGGTTTATGTAGAGAATAACAGATCCCTGGGAATGGCTTACAGCCTGGGATCGAACCCAGGGGTTCAGTTGGTTTATGTAGAGTATAACAGATCCCTGGGAATGGGTTACAGGCTGGGATCTAACCCAGGGGTTCAGGGGATTTATGTAGGGAATTCCAGATCCCTGGGAATGGGTTACAGGCTGGGATCTAACCCAGGGGTTCAGTTGGTTTATGTAGAGAATAACAGATCCCTGGGAATGGGTTACAGGCTGGGATCGAACCCAGGGGTTCAGGGGGTTTATGTAGAGAATAACAGATCCCTGGGAATGGGTTACAGGCTGGGATCTAACCCAGGGGTTCAGTGGGTTTATGTAGAGAATACCAGATCCCTGGGAATGGGTTACAGGCTGGGATCTAACCCAGGGGTTCAGTGGGTTTATGTAGAGAGTTCCAGATCCCTGGGAATGGGTTACAGGCTGGGATCTAACCCAGGGGTTCAGGGGGTTTACGTAGAGAATACCAGATCCCTGGGAATGGGTTACAGGCTGGGATCTAACCCAGGGGTTCAGGGGGTTTATGTAGAGAGTTCCAGATCCCTGGGAATGGGTTACAGGATGAGATCTAACCCAGGGGTTCAGTGGGTTTATGTAGAGAGTTCCAGATCCCTGTGAATGGGTTACAGGCTGAGATCTAACCCTGGGGTTCAGGGGGTTTATGTAGAGAATTCCAGATCCCTGGGAATGGGTTACAGGCTGGAATCTAACCCAGGGGTTCAGGGAGTTTGGGTAGAGATTTCCAGATCCCTGGGAATGGGTTACAGGCTGGGATCTAACCCAGGGGTTCAGGGGGTTTATGTAGAGAATTCCAGATCCGTGGGAATGAGTTACAGGCTGGGATCTAACCCAGGGGTTCAGGGGGTTTATGTAGAGAATTCCAGATCCCTGGGAATGGGTTACAGGCTGAGATCTAACCCAGGGGTTCAGGGGTTTTATGTAGAGAATTCCAGATCCCTGGGAATGGGTTACAGGCTGGGATCTGACCCAGGGGTTCAGGGGGTTTATGTAGAGAATTCCAGATCCCTGGGAATGGGTTACAGGCTGCGATCTAACCCAGGGGATCTGGGGGTTTAGGTAGAGAATTCCAGATCCCTGGGAATGGGTTACAGGCTGGGATCGAACCCAAGGGTTCAGGTAAAGAATTCCAGATCCCTGGGAATGGGTTACAGGCTGGGATCTAACCTAGGGGTTCAAGGAGTTTAGGTGGAGAATACCAGATCCCTGGGAATGGGTTACAGGCTGGGATCTAACCCAGGGATTCAGGTAGAGAATTCCAGATCCCTGGGAATGGGTTACAGGCTGGGATCTAACCCAGGGGTTCAGGGGGTTTATGTAGGGAATTCCAGATCCCTGGGAATGGGTTACAGGCTGGGATCTAACCCAGGGGTTCAGTTGGTTTATGTAGAGAATAACAGATCCCTGGGAATGGGTTACAGGCTGGGATCGAACCCAGGGGTTCAGGGGGTTTATGTAGAGAATAACAGATCCCTGGGAATGGCTTACAGGCTGGGATCGAACCCAGGGGTTCAGGGGGTTTATGTAGAGAATTCCAGATCCCTGGGAATGGGTTACAGGCTGGGATCTAACCCAGGGGTTTGGTGGGTTTAGGTAGAGAATTCCAGATCCCTGGGAATGGGTTACAGGCTGCGATCTAACCCAGGGGATCTGGGGGTTTAGGTAGAGAATTCCAGATCCCTGGGAATGGGTTACAGGCTGGGATCGAACCCAGGGGTTCAGTTAAAGAATTCCAGATCCCTGGGAATGGGTTACAGGCTGGGATCTAACCCAGGGGTTCAAGGAGTTTAGGTGGAGAATACCAGATCCCTGGGAATGGGTTACAGGCTGGGATCTAACCCAGGGATTCAGGTAGAGAATTCCAGATCCCTGGGAATGGGTTACAGGCTGGGATCTAACCCAGGGGTTCAGGGGGTTTATGTAGGGAATTCCAGATCCCTGGGAATGGGTTACAGGCTGGGATCTAACCCAGGGGTTCAGTTGGTTTATGTAGAGAATAACAGATCCCTGGGAATGGGTTACAGGCTGGGATCGAACCCAGGGGTTCAGGGGGTTTATGTAGAGAATAACAGATCCCTGGGAATGGCTTACAGGCTGGGATCGAACCCAGGGGTTCAGTTGGTTTATGTAGAGTATAACAGATCCGTGGGAATGGGTTACAGGCTGGGATCTAACCCAGGGGTTCAGGGGGTTTATGTAGGGAATTCCATATCCCTGGGAATGGGTTACAGGCTGGGATCTAACCCAGGGGTTCAGTTGGTTTATGTAGAGAATAACAGATCCCTGGGAATGGGTTACAGGCTGGGATCGAACCCAGGGGTTCAGGGGGTTTATGTAGAGAATACCAGATCCCTGGGAATGGGTTACAGGCTGGGATCTAACCCAGGGGTTCAGTGGGTTTATGTAGAGAGTTCCAGATCCCTGGGAATGGGTTACAGGCTGGGATCTAACCCAGGGGTTCAGGGGGTTTACGTAGAGAATACCAGATCCCTGGGAATGGGTTACAGGCTGGGATCTAACCCAGGGGTTCAGGGGGTTTATGTAGAGAGTTCCAGATCCCTGGGAATGGGTTACAGGATGAGATCTAACCTAGGGGTTCAGTGGGTTTATGTAGAGAGTTCCAGATCCCTGGGAATGGGTTACAGGCTGAGATCTAACCCTGGGGTTCAGGGGGTTTATGTAGAGAATTCCAGATCCCTGGGAATGGGTTACAGGCTGGGATCTAACCCAGGGGTTCAGGGAGTTTGGGTAGAGATTTCCAGATCCCTGGGAATGGGTTACTGGCTGGGATCTAACCCAGGGGTTCAGGGGGTTTATGTAGAGAATTCCAGATCCGTGGGAATGAGTTACAGGCTGGGATCTAACCCAGGGGTTCAGGGGGTTTATGTAGAGAATTCCAAATCCCTGGGAATGGGTTACAGGCTGAGATCTAACCCAGGGGTTCAGGGGTTTTATGTAGAGAATTCCAGATCCGTGGGAATGGGTTACAGGCTGGGATCTAACCCAGGGGTTCAGGGGGTTTATGTAGAGAATTCCAGATCCCTGGGAATGGGTTACAGGCTGGGATCTAACCCAGGGGTTCGGTGGGTTTAGGTAGAGAATTCCAGATCCCTGGGAATGGGTTACAGGCTGGGATCGAACCCAGGGGTTCAGTTAAAGAATTCCAGATCCCTGGGAATGGGTTACAGGCTGGGATCTAACCTAGGGGTTCAAGGAGTTTAGGTGGAGAATACCAGATCCCTGTGAATGGGTTACAGGCTGGGATCTAACCCAGGGATTCAGGTAGAGAATTCCAGATCCCTGGGAATGGGTTACAGGCTTGGATCTAACCCAGGGGTTCAGGGGGTTTATGTAGGGAATTCCAGATCCCTGGGAATGGGTTACAGGCTGGGATCGAACCCAGGGGTTCAGGGGGTTTATGTAGAGAATAACAGATCCCTGGGAATGGGTTACAGGCTGGGATCGAACCCAGGGGTTCAGTTGGTTTATGTAGAGTATAACAGATCCCTGGGAATGGGTTACAGTCTGGGATCGAACCCAGGGGTTCAGGGGGTTTATGTAGGGAATTCCAGATCCCTGGGAATGGGTTACAGGCTGGGATCTAACCCAGGGGTTCAGTTGGTTTATGTAGAGAATAACAGATCCCTGGTAATGGGTTACAGGCTGGGATCGAACCCAGGGGTTCAGGGGGTTTATGTAGAGAATAACAGATCCCTGGGAATGGGTTACAGGCTGGGATCTAACCCAGGGGTTCAGGGGTTTTATGTAGAGAATTCCAGATCCGTGGGAATGGGTTACAGGCTGGGATCGAACCCAGGGGTTCAGTTAAAGAATTCCAGATCCCTGGGAATGGGTTACAGGCTGGGATCTAACCCAGGGGTTCAAGGAGTTTAGGTGGAGAATACCAGATCCCTGGGAATGGGTTACAGGCTGGGATCTAACCCAGGGATTCAGGTAGAGAATTCCAGATCCCTGGGAATGGGTTACAGGCTGGGATCTAACCCAGGGGTTCAGGGGGTTTATGTAGGGAATTCCAGATCCCTGGGAATGGGTTACAGGCTGGGATCTAACCCAGCGGTTCAGTTGGTTTATGTAGAGAATAACAGATCCCTGGGAATGGGTTACAGGCTGGGATCGAACCCAGGGGTTCAGGGGGTTTATGTAGAGAATAACAGATCCCTGGGAATGGCTTACAGGCTGGGATCGAACCCAGGGGTTCAGTTGGTTTATGTAGAGTATAACAGATCCGTGGGAATGGGTTACAGGCTGGGATCTAACCCAGGGGTTCAGGGGGTTTATGTAGGGAATTCCATATCCCTGGGAATGGGTTACAGGATGGGATCTAACCCAGGGGTTCAGTTGGTTTATGTAGAGAATAACAGATCCCTGGGAATGGGTTACAGGCTGGGATCGAACCCAGGGGTTCAGGGGGTTTATGTAGAGAATACCAGATCCCTGGGAATGGGTTACAGGCTGGGATCTAACCCAGGGGTTCAGTGGGTTTATGTAGAGAGTTCCAGATCCCTGGGAATGGGTTACAGGCTGGGATCTAACCCAGGGGTTCAGGGGGTTTACGTAGAGAATACCAGATCCCTGGGAATGGGTTACAGGCTGGGATCTAACCCAGGGGTTCAGGGGGTTTATGTAGAGAGTTCCAGATCCCTGGGAATGGGTTACAGGATGAGATCTAACCTAGGGGTTCAGTGGGTTTATGTAGAGAGTTCCAGATCCCTGGGAATGGGTTACAGGCTGAGATCTAACCCTGGGGTTCAGGGGGTTTATGTAGAGAATTCCAGATCCCTGGGAATGGGTTACAGGCTGGGATCTAACCCAGGGGTTCAGGGAGTTTGGGTAGAGATTTCCAGATCCCTGGGAATGGGTTACTGGCTGGGATCTAACCCAGGGGTTCAGGGGGTTTATGTAGAGAATTCCAGATCCGTGGGAATGAGTTACAGGCTGGGATCTAACCCAGGGGTTCAGGGGGTTTATGTAGAGAATTCCAAATCCCTGGGAATGGGTTACAGGCTGAGATCTAACCCAGGGGTTCAGGGGTTTTATGTAGAGAATTCCAGATCCGTGGGAATGGGTTACAGGCTGGGATCTAACCCAGGGGTTCAGGGGGTTTATGTAGAGAATTCCAGATCCCTGGGAATGGGTTACAGGCTGGGATCTAACCCAGGGGTTCGGTGGGTTTAGGTAGAGAATTCCAGATCCCTGGGAATGGGTTACAGGCTGGGATCGAACCCAGGGGTTCAGTTAAAGAATTCCAGATCCCTGGGAATGGGTTACAGGCTGGGATCTAACCTAGGGGTTCAAGGAGTTTAGGTGGAGAATACCAGATCCCTGTGAATGGGTTACAGGCTGGGATCTAACCCAGGGATTCAGGTAGAGAATTCCAGATCCCTGGGAATGGGTTACAGGCTTGGATCTAACCCAGGGGTTCAGGGGGTTTATGTAGGGAATTCCAGATCCCTGGGAATGGGTTACAGGCTGGGATCGAACCCAGGGGTTCAGGGGGTTTATGTAGAGAATAACAGATCCCTGGGAATGGGTTACAGGCTGGGATCGAACCCAGGGGTTCAGTTGGTTTATGTAGAGTATAACAGATCCCTGGGAATGGGTTACAGGCTGGGATCGAACCCAGGGGTTCAGGGGGTTTATGTAGGGAATTCCAGATCCCTGGGAATGGGTTACAGGCTGGGATCTAACCCAGGGGTTCAGTTGGTTTATGTAGAGAATAACAGATCCCTGGGAATGGGTTACAGGCTGGGATCGAACCCAGGGGTTCAGGGGGTTTATGTAGAGAATAACAGATCCCTGGGAATGGGTTACAGGCTGGGATCGAACCCAGGGGTTCAGTGGGTTTATGTAGAGAATAACAGATCCCTGGGAATGGGTAACAGGCTGGGATCTAACCCAGGGGTTCTGGGGGTTTAGGTAGAGAATTCCAGATCCCTGGGAATGGGTTACAGGCTGGGATCTAACCCAGGGGTTCTGGGGGTTTATGTAGAGAATACCAGATCCCTGGGAATGGTTTACAGGCTGGGATCTAACCCAGGGGTTCTGGGGGTTTAGGTAGAGAATTCCAGATCCCTGGGAATGGGTTACAGGCTGCGATCTAACCCAGGGGATCTGGGGGTTTAGGTAGAGAATTCCAGATCCCTGGGAATGGGTTACAGGCTGGGATCTAACCCAGGGATTCAGGTAGAGAATTCCAGATCCCTGGGAATGGGTTACAGGCTGGGATCTAACCCAGGGGTTCAGGGGGTTTATGTAGAGAATAACAGATCCCTGGGAATGGGTTACAGGCTGGGATCGAACCCAGGGGTTCAGGGGGTTTATGTAGAGAATAACAGATCCCTGGGAATGGCTTACAGCCTGGGATCGAACCCAGGGGTTCAGTTGGTTTATGAGGAGTATAACAGATCCCTGGGAATGGGTTACAGGCTGGGATCTAACCCAGGGGTTCAGTTGGTTTATGTAGAGAATAACAGATCCCTGGGAATGGGTTACAGGCTGGGATCGAACCCAGGGGTTCAGGGGGTTTATGTAGAGAATAACAGATCCCTGGGAATGGCTTACAGGCTGGGATCGAACCCAGGGGTTCAGTTGGTTTATGTAGAGTATAACAGATCCGTGGGAATGGGTTACAGGCTGGGATCTAACCCAGGGGTTCAGGGGGTTTATGTAGGGAATTCCATATCCCTGGGAATGGGTTACAGGATGGGATCTAACCCAGGGGTTCAGTTGGTTTATGTAGAGAATAACAGATCCCTGGGAATGGGTTACAGGCTGGGATCGAACCCAGGGGTTCAGGGGGTTTATGTAGAGAATACCAGATCCCTGGGAATGGGTTACAGGCTGGGATCTAACCCAGGGGTTCAGTGGGTTTATGTAGAGAGTTCCAGATCCCTGGGAATGGGTTACAGGCTGGGATCTAACCCAGGGGTTCAGGGGGTTTACGTAGAGAATACCAGATCCCTGGGAATGGGTTACAGGCTGGGATCTAACCCAGGGGTTCAGGGGGTTTATGTAGAGAGTTCCAGATCCCTGGGAATGGGTTACAGGATGAGATCTAACCTAGGGGTTCAGTGGGTTTATGTAGAGAGTTCCAGATCCCTGGGAATGGGTTACAGGCTGAGATCTAACCCTGGGGTTCAGGGGGTTTATGTAGAGAATTCCAGATCCCTGGGAATGGGTTACAGGCTGGGATCTAACCCAGGGGTTCAGGGAGTTTGGGTAGAGATTTCCAGATCCCTGGGAATGGGTTACTGGCTGGGATCTAACCCAGGGGTTCAGGGGGTTTATGTAGAGAATTCCAGATCCGTGGGAATGAGTTACAGGCTGGGATCTAACCCAGGGGTTCAGGGGGTTTATGTAGAGAATTCCAAATCCCTGGGAATGGGTTACAGGCTGAGATCTAACCCAGGGGTTCAGGGGTTTTATGTAGAGAATTCCAGATCCGTGGGAATGGGTTACAGGCTGGGATCTAACCCAGGGGTTCAGGGGGTTTATGTAGAGAATTCCAGATCCCTGGGAATGGGTTACAGGCTGGGATCTAACCCAGGGGTTCGGTGGGTTTAGGTAGAGAATTCCAGATCCCTGGGAATGGGTTACAGGCTGGGATCGAACCCAGGGGTTCAGTTAAAGAATTCCAGATCCCTGGGAATGGGTTACAGGCTGGGATCTAACCTAGGGGTTCAAGGAGTTTAGGTGGAGAATACCAGATCCCTGTGAATGGGTTACAGGCTGGGATCTAACCCAGGGATTCAGGTAGAGAATTCCAGATCCCTGGGAATGGGTTACAGGCTTGGATCTAACCCAGGGGTTCAGGGGGTTTATGTAGGGAATTCCAGATCCCTGGGAATGGGTTACAGGCTGGGATCGAACCCAGGGGTTCAGGGGGTTTATGTAGAGAATAACAGATCCCTGGGAATGGGTTACAGGCTGGGATCGAACCCAGGGGTTCAGTTGGTTTATGTAGAGTATAACAGATCCCTGGGAATGGGTTACAGGCTGGGATCGAACCCAGGGGTTCAGGGGGTTTATGTAGGGAATTCCAGATCCCTGGGAATGGGTTACAGGCTGGGATCTAACCCAGGGGTTCAGTTGGTTTATGTAGAGAATAACAGATCCCTGGGAATGGGTTACAGGCTGGGATCGAACCCAGGGGTTCAGGGGGTTTATGTAGAGAATAACAGATCCCTGGGAATGGGTTACAGGCTGGGATCGAACCCAGGGGTTCAGTGGGTTTATGTAGAGAATAACAGATCCCTGGGAATGGGTAACAGGCTGGGATCTAACCCAGGGGTTCTGGGGGTTTAGGTAGAGAATTCCAGATCCCTGGGAATGGGTTACAGGCTGGGATCTAACCCAGGGGTTCTGGGGGTTTATGTAGAGAATACCAGATCCCTGGGAATGGTTTACAGGCTGGGATCTAACCCAGGGGTTCTGGGGGTTTAGGTAGAGAATTCCAGATCCCTGGGAATGGGTTACAGGCTGCGATCTAACCCAGGGGATCTGGGGGTTTAGGTAGAGAATTCCAGATCCCTGGGAATGGGTTACAGGCTGGGATCTAACCCAGGGATTCAGGTAGAGAATTCCAGATCCCTGGGAATGGGTTACAGGCTGGGATCTAACCCAGGGGTTCAGGGGGTTTATGTAGAGAATAACAGATCCCTGGGAATGGGTTACAGGCTGGGATCGAACCCAGGGGTTCAGGGGGTTTATGTAGAGAATAACAGATCCCTGGGAATGGCTTACAGCCTGGGATCGAACCCAGGGGTTCAGTTGGTTTATGAGGAGTATAACAGATCCCTGGGAATGGGTTACAGGCTGGGATCTAACCCAGGGGTTCAGGGGATTTATGTAGGGAATTCCAGATCCCTGGGAATGGGTTACAGGCTGGGATCTAACCCAGGGGTTCAGTTGGTTTATGTAGAGAATAACAGATCCCTGGGAATGGGTTACAGGCTGGGATCGAACCCAGGGGTTCAGGGGGTTTATGTAGAGAATAACAGATCCCTGGGAATGGGTTACAGGCTGGGATCTAACCCAGGGGTTCAGTGGGTTTATGTAGAGAATACCAGATCCCTGGGAATGGGTTACAGGCTGGGATCTAACCCAGGGGTTCAGTGGGTTTATGTAGAGAGTTCCAGATCCCTGGGAATGGGTTACAGGCTGGGATCTAACCCAGGGGTTCAGGGGGTTTACGTAGAGAATACCAGATCCCTGGGAATGGGTTACAGGCTGGGATCTAACCCAGGGGTTCAGGGGGTTTATGTAGGGAATTCCAGATCCCTGGGAATGGGTTACAGGCTGGGATCTAACCCAGGGGTTCAGTTGGTTTATGTAGAGAATAACAGATCCCTGGGAATGGGTTACAGGCTGGGATCGAACCCAGGGGTTCAGGGGGTTTATGTAGAGAATAACAGATCCCTGGGAATGGCTTACAGGCTGGGATCGAACCCAGGGGTTCAGGGGGTTTATGTAGAGAATTCCAGATCCCTGGGAATGGGTTACAGGCTGGGATCTAACCCAGGGGTTCGGTGGGTTTATGTAGAGAATTCCAGATCCCTGGGAATGGGTTACAGGCTGCGATCTAACCCAGGGGATCTGGGGGTTTAGGTAGAGAATTCCAGATCCCTGGGAATGGGTTACAGGCTGGGATCGAACCCAGGGGTTCAGTTAAAGAATTCCAGATCCCTGGGAATGGGTTACAGGCTGGGATCTAACCCAGGGGTTCAAGGAGTTTAGGTGGAGAATACCAGATCCCTGGGAATGGGTTACAGGCTGGGATCTAACCCAGGGATTCAGGTAGAGAATTCCAGATCCCTGGGAATGGGTTACAGGCTGGGATCTAACCCAGAGGTTCAGGGGGTTTATGTAGGGAATTCCAGATCCCTGGGAATGGGTTACAGGCTGGGATCTAACCCAGGGGTTCAGTTGGTTTATGTAGAGAATAACAGATCCCTGGGAATGGGTTACAGGCTGGGATCGAACCCAGTGGTTCAGGGGGTTTATGTAGAGAATAACAGATCCCTGGGAATGGCTTACAGGCTGGGATCGAACCCAGGGGTTCAGTTGGTTTATGTAGAGTATAACAGATCCGTGGGAATGGGTTACAGGCTGGGATCAAACCCAGGGGTTCAGGGAGTTTATGTAGGGAATTCCATATCCCTGGGAATGGGTTACAGGCTGGGATCTAACCAAGGGGTTCAGTTGGTTTATGTAGAGAATAACAGATCCCTGGGAATGGGTTACAGGCTGGGATCGAACCCAGGGGTTCAGGGGGTTTATGTAGAGAATACCAGATCCCTGGGAATGGGTTACAGGCTGGGATCTAACCCAGGGGTTCAGTGGGTTTATGTAGAGAGTTCCAGATCCCTGGGAATGGGTTACAGGCTGGGATCTAACCCAGGGGTTCAGGGGGTTTACGTAGAGAATACCAGATCCCTGGGAATGGGTTACAGGCTGGGATCTAACCCAGGGGTTCAGGGGGTTTATGTAGAGAGTTCCAGATCCCTGGGAATGGGTTACAGGATGAGATCTAACCTAGGGGTTCAGTGGGTTTATGTAGAGAGTTCCAGATCCCTGGGAATGGGTTACAGGCTGGGATCGAACCCAGGGGTTCAGGGGGTTTATGTAGGGAATTCCAGATCCCTGGGAATGGGTTACAGGCTGGGATCGAACCCAGGGGTTCAGTTGGTTTATGTAGAGTATAACAGATCCCTGGGAATGGGTTACAGGCTGGGATCGAACCCAGGGGTTCAGGGGGTTTATGTAGGGAATTCCAGATCCCTGGGAATGGGTTACAGGCTGGGATCTAACCCAGGGGTTCAGTTGGTTTATGTAGAGAATAACAGATCCCTGGGAATGGGTTACAGGCTGGGATCGAACCCAGGGGTTCAGGGGGTTTATGTAGAGAATAACAGATCCCTGGGAATGGGTTACAGGCTGGGATCGAACCCAGGGGTTCAGTGGGTTTATGTAGAGAATAACAGATCCCTGGGAATGGGTAACAGGCTGGGATCTAACCCAGGGGTTCTGGGGGTTTAGGTAGAGAATTCCAGATCCCTGGGAATGGGTTACAGGCTGGGATCTAACCCAGGGGTTCTGGGGGTTTATGTAGAGAATACCAGATCCCTGGGAATGGGTTACAGGCTGGGATCTAACCCAGGGGTTCTGGGGGTTTAGGTAGAGAATTCCAGATCCCTGGGAATGGGTTACAGGCTGCGATCTAACCCAGGGGATCTGGGGGTTTAGGTAGAGAATTCCAGATCCCTGGGAATGGGTTACAGGCTGGGATCTAACCCAGGGATTCAGGTAGAGAATTCCAGATCCCTGGGAATGGGTTACAGGCTGGGATCTAACCCAGGGGTTCAGGGGGTTTATGTAGAGAATAACAGATCCCTGGGAATGGGTTACAGGCTGGGATCGAACCCAGGGGTTCAGGGGGTTTATGTAGAGAATAACAGATCCCTGGGAATGGCTTACAGCCTGGGATCGAACCCAGGGGTTCAGTTGGTTTATGAGGAGTATAACAGATCCCTGGGAATGGGTTACAGGCTGGGATCTAACCCAGGGGTTCAGGGGATTTATGTAGGGAATTCCAGATCCCTGGGAATGGGTTACAGGCTGGGATCTAACCCAGGGGTTCAGTTGGTTTATGTAGAGAATAACAGATCCCTGGGAATGGGTTACAGGCTGGGATCGAACCCAGGGGTTCAGGGGGTTTATGTAGAGAATAACAGATCCCTGGGAATGGGTTACAGGCTGGGATCTAACCCAGGGGTTCAGTGGGTTTATGTAGAGAATACCAGATCCCTGGGAATGGGTTACAGGCTGGGATCTAACCCAGGGGTTCAGTGGGTTTATGTAGAGAGTTCCAGATCCCTGGGAATGGGTTACAGGCTGGGATCTAACCCAGGGGTTCAGGGGGTTTACGTAGAGAATACCAGATCCCTGGGAATGGGTTACAGGCTGGGATCTAACCCAGGGGTTCAGGGGGTTTATGTAGGGAATTCCAGATCCCTGGGAATGGGTTACAGGCTGGGATCTAACCCAGGGGTTCAGTTGGTTTATGTAGAGAATAACAGATCCCTGGGAATGGGTTACAGGCTGGGATCGAACCCAGGGGTTCAGGGGGTTTATGTAGAGAATAACAGATCCCTGGGAATGGCTTACAGGCTGGGATCGAACCCAGGGGTTCAGGGGGTTTATGTAGAGAATTCGAGATCCCTGGGAATGGGTTACAGGCTGGGATCTAACCCAGGGGTTCGGTGGGTTTATGTAGAGAATTCCAGATCCCTGGGAATGGGTTACAGGCTGCGATCTAACCCAGGGGATCTGGGGGTTTAGGTAGAGAATTCCAGATCCCTGGGAATGGGTTACAGGCTGGGATCGAACCCAGGGGTTCAGTTAAAGAATTCCAGATCCCTGGGAATGGGTTACAGGCTGGGATCTAACCCAGGGGTTCAAGGAGTTTAGGTGGAGAATACCAGATCCCTGGGAATGGGTTACAGGCTGGGATCTAACCCAGGGATTCAGGTAGAGAATTCCAGATCCCTGGGAATGGGTTACAGGCTGGGATCTAACCCAGGGGTTCAGGGGGTTTATGTAGGGAATTCCAGATCCCTGGGAATGGGTTACAGGCTGGGATCTAACCCAGGGGTTCAGTTGGTTTATGTAGAGAATAACAGATCCCTGGGAATGGGTTACAGGCTGGGATCGAACCCAGTGGTTCAGGGGGTTTATGTAGAGAATAACAGATCCCTGGGAATGGCTTACAGGCTGGGATCGAACCCAGGGGTTCAGTTGGTTTATGTAGAGTATAACAGATCCGTGGGAATGGGTTACAGGCTGGGATCAAACCCAGGGGTTCAGGGAGTTTATGTAGGGAATTCCATATCCCTGGGAATGGGTTACAGGCTGGGATCTAACCCAGGGGTTCAGTTGGTTTATGTAGAGAATAACAGATCCCTGGGAATGGGTTACAGGCTGGGATCGAACCCAGGGGTTCAGGGGGTTTATGTAGAGAATACCAGATCCCTGGGAATGGGTTACAGGCTGGGATCTAACCCAGGGGTTCAGTGGGTTTATGTAGAGAGTTCCAGATCCCTGGGAATGGGTTACAGGCTGGGATCTAACCCAGGGGTTCAGGGGGTTTACGTAGAGAATACCAGATCCCTGGGAATGGGTTACAGGCTGGGATCTAACCCAGGGGTTCAGGGGGTTTATGTAGAGAGTTCCAGATCCCTGGGAATGGGTTACAGGATGAGATCTAACCTAGGGGTTCAGTGGGTTTATGTAGAGAGTTCCAGATCCCTGGGAATGGGTTACAGGCTGAGATCTAACCCTGGGGTTCAGGGGGTTTATGTAGAGAATTCCAGATCCCTGGGAATGGGTTACAGGCTGGGATCTAACCCAGGGGTTCAGGGAGTTTGGGTAGAGATTTCCAGATCCCTGGGAATGGGTTACTGGCTGGGATCTAACCCAGGGGTTCAGGGGGTTTATGTAGAGAATTCCAGATCCGTGGGAATGAGTTACAGGCTGGGATCTAACCCAGGGGTTCAGGGGGTTTATGTAGAGAATTCCAAATCCCTGGGAATGGGTTACAGGCTGAGTTCTAACCCAGGGGTTCAGGGGTTTTATGTAGAGAATTCCAGATCCGTGGGAATGGGTTACAGGCTGGGATCTAACCCAGGGGTTCAGGGGGTTTATGTAGAGAATTCCAGATCCCTGGGAATGGGTTACAGGCTGGGATCTAACCCAGGGGTTCGGTGGGTTTAGGTAGAGAATTCCAGATCCTTGGGAATGGGTTACAGGCTGGGATCGAACCCAGGGGTTCAGTTAAAGAATTCCAGATCCCTGGGAATGGGTTACAGGCTGGGATCTAACCTAGGGGTTAAAGGAGTTTAGGTGGAGAATACCAGATCCCTGTGAATGGGTTACAGGCTGGGATCTAACCCAGGGATTCAGGTAGAGAATTCCAGATCCCTGGGAATGGGTTACAGGCTTGGATCTAACCCAGGGGTTCAGGGGGTTTATGTAGGGAATTCCAGATCCCTGGGAATGGGTTACAGGCTGGGATCGAACCCAGGGGTTCAGGGGGTTTATGTAGAGAATAACAGATCCCTGGGAATGGGTTACAGGCTGGGATCGAACCCAGGGGTTCGGTTGGTTTATGTAGAGTATAACAGATCCCTGGGAATGGGTTACAGGCTGGGATCGAACCCAGGGGTTCAGGGGGTTTATGTAGGGAATTCCAGATCCCTGGGAATGGGTTACAGGCTGGGATCTAACCCAGGGGTTCAGTTGGTTTATGTAGAGAATAACAGATCCCTGGGAATGGGTTACAGGCTGGGATCGAACCCAGGGGTTCAGGGGGTTTATGTAGAGAATAACAGATCCCTGGGAATGGGTTACAGGCTGGGATCGAACCCAGGGGTTCAGTGGGTTTATGTAGAGAATAACAGATCCCTGGGAATGGGTAACAGGCTGGGATCTAACCCAGGGGTTCTGGGGGTTTAGGTAGAGAATTCCAGATCCCTGGGAATGGGTTACAGGCTGGGATCTAACCCAGGTGTTCTGGGGGTTTATGTAGAGAATACCAGATCCCTGGGAATGGGTTACAGGCTGGGATCTAACCCAGGGGTTCTGGGGGTTTAGGTAGAGAATTCCAGATCCCTGGGAATGGGTTACAGGCTGCGATCTAACCCAGGGGATCTGGGGGTTTAGGTAGAGAATTCCAGATCCCTGGGAATGGGTTACAGGCTGGGATCTAACCCAGGGATTCAGGTAGAGAATTCCAGATCCCTGGGAATGGGTTACAGGCTGGGATCTAACCCAGGGGTTCAGGGGGTTTATGTAGAGAATAACAGATCCCTGGGAATGGGTTACAGGCTGGGATCGAACCCAGGGGTTCAGGGGGTTTATGTAGAGAATAACAGATCCCTGGGAATGGCTTACAGCCTGGGATCGAACCCAGGGGTTCAGTTGGTTTATGTAGAGTATAACAGATCCCTGGGAATGGGTTACAGGCTGGGATCTAACCCAGGGGTTCAGGGGATTTATGTAGGGAATTCCAGATCCCTGGGAATGGGTTACAGGCTGGGATCTAACCCAGGGGTTCAGTTGGTTTATGTAGAGAATAACAGATCCCTGGGAATGGGTAACAGGCTGGGATCGAACCCAGGGGTTCAGGGGGTTTAGGTAGAGAATAACAGATCCCTGGGAATGGGTTACAGGCTGGGATCTAACCCAGGGGTTCAGTGGGTTTATGTAGAGAATACCAGATCCCTGGGAATGGGTTACAGGCTGGGATCTAACCCAGGGGTTCAGTGGGTTTATGTAGAGAGTTCCAGATCCCTGGGAATGGGTTACAGGCTGGGATCTAACCCAGGGGTTCAGGGGGTTTACGTAGAGAATACCAGATCCCTGGGAATGGGTTACAGGCTGGGATCTAACCCAGGGGTTCAGGGGGTTTATGTAGAGAGTTCCAGATCCCTGGGAATGGGTTACAGGATGAGATCTAACCCAGGGGTTCAGTGGGTTTATGTGGAGAGTTCCAGATCCCTGGGAATGGGTTACAGGCTGAGATCTAACCCTGGGGTTCAGGGGGTTTATGTAGAGAATTCCAGATCCCTGGGAATGGGTTACAGGCTGGAATCTAACCCAGGGGTTCAGGGAGTTTGGGTAGAGATTTCCAGATCCCTGGGAATGGGTTACAGGCTGGGATCTAACCCAGGGGTTCAGGGGGTTTATGTAGAGAATTCCAGATCCGTGGGAATGAGTTACAGGCTGGGATCTAACCCAGGGGTTCAGGGGGTTTATGTAGAGAATTCCAGATCCCTGGGAATGGGTTACAGGCTGAGATCTAACCCAGGGTTTCAGGGGTTTTATGTAGAGAATTCCAGATCCCTGGGAATGGGTTACAGGCTGGGATCTAACCCAGGGGTTCAGGGGGTTTATGTAGAGAATTCCAGATCCCTGGGAATGGGTTACAGGCTGGGATCTAACCCAGGGGTTCGGTGGGTTTAGGTAGAGAATTCCAGATCCCTGGGAATGGGTTACAGGCTGCGATCTAACCCAGGGGATCTGGGGGTTTAGGTAGAGAATTCCAGATCCCTGGGAATGGGTTACAGGCTGGGATCGAACCCAAGGGTTCAGGTAAAGAATTCCAGATCCCTGGGAATGGGTTACAGGCTGGGATCTAACCTAGGGGTTCAAGGAGTTTAGGTGGAGAATACCAGATCCCTGGGAATGGGTTACAGGCTGGGATCTAACCCAGGGATTCAGGTAGAGAATTCCAGATCCCTGGGAATGGGTTACAGGCTGGGATCTAACCCAGGGGTTCAGGGGGTTTATGTAGGGAATTCCAGATCCCTGGGAATGGGTTACAGGCTGGGATCTAAACCAGGGGTTCAGTTGGTTTATGTAGAGAATAACAGATCCCTGGGAATGGGTTACAGGCTGGGATCGAACCCAGGGGTTCAGGGGGTTTATGTAGAGAATACCAGATCCCTGGGAATGGGTTACAGGCTGGGATCTAACCCAGGGGTTCAGTGGGTTTATGTAGAGAGTTCCAGATCCCTGGGAATGGGTTACAGGCTGGGATCTAACCCAGGGGTTCAGGGGGTTTACGTAGAGAATACCAGATCCCTGGGAATGGGTTACAGGCTGGGATCTAACCCAGGGGTTCAGGGGGTTTATGTAGAGAGTTCCAGATCCCTGGGAATGGGTTACAGGATGAGATCTAACCTAGGGGTTCAGTGGGTTTATGTAGAGAGTTCCAGATCCCTGGGAATGGGTTACAGGCTGAGATCTAACCCTGGGGTTCAGGGGGTTTATGTAGAGAATTCCAGATCCCTGGGAATGGGTTACAGGCTGGGATCTAACCCAGGGGTTCAGGGAGTTTGGGTAGAGATTTCCAGATCCCTGGGAATGGGTTACTGGCTGGGATCTAACCCAGGGGTTCAGGGGGTTTATGTAGAGAATTCCAGATCCGTGGGAATGAGTTACAGGCTGGGATCTAACCCAGGGGTTCAGGGGGTTTATGTAGAGAATTCCAAATCCCTGGGAATGGGTTACAGGCTGAGTTCTAACCCAGGGGTTCAGGGGTTTTATGTAGAGAATTCCAGATCCGTGGGAATGGGTTACAGGCTGGGATCTAACCCAGGGGTTCAGGGGGTTTATGTAGAGAATTCCAGATCCCTGGGAATGGGTTACAGGCTGGGATCTAACCCAGGGGTTCGGTGGGTTTAGGTAGAGAATTCCAGATCCTTGGGAATGGGTTACAGGCTGGGATCGAACCCAGGGGTTCAGTTAAAGAATTCCAGATCCCTGGGAATGGGTTACAGGCTGGGATCTAACCTAGGGGTTAAAGGAGTTTAGGTGGAGAATACCAGATCCCTGTGAATGGGTTACAGGCTGGGATCTAACCCAGGGATTCAGGTAGAGAATTCCAGATCCCTGGGAATGGGTTACAGGCTTGGATCTAACCCAGGGGTTCAGGGGGTTTATGTAGGGAATTCCAGATCCCTGGGAATGGGTTACAGGCTGGGATCGAACCCAGGGGTTCAGGGGGTTTATGTAGAGAATAACAGATCCCTGGGAATGGGTTACAGGCTGGGATCGAACCCAGGGGTTCGGTTGGTTTATGTAGAGTATAACAGATCCCTGGGAATGGGTTACAGGCTGGGATCGAACCCAGGGGTTCAGGGGGTTTATGTAGGGAATTCCAGATCCCTGGGAATGGGTTACAGGCTGGGATCTAACCCAGGGGTTCAGTTGGTTTATGTAGAGAATAACAGATCCCTGGGAATGGGTTACAGGCTGGGATCGAACCCAGGGGTTCAGGGGGTTTATGTAGAGAATAACAGATCCCTGGGAATGGGTTACAGGCTGGGATCGAACCCAGGGGTTCAGTGGGTTTATGTAGAGAATAACAGATCCCTGGGAATGGGTAACAGGCTGGGATCTAACCCAGGGGTTCTGGGGGTTTAGGTAGAGAATTCCAGATCCCTGGGAATGGGTTACAGGCTGGGATCTAACCCAGGTGTTCTGGGGGTTTATGTAGAGAATACCAGATCCCTGGGAATGGGTTACAGGCTGGGATCTAACCCAGGGGTTCTGGGGGTTTAGGTAGAGAATTCCAGATCCCTGGGAATGGGTTACAGGCTGCGATCTAACCCAGGGGATCTGGGGGTTTAGGTAGAGAATTCCAGATCCCTGGGAATGGGTTACAGGCTGGGATCTAACCCAGGGATTCAGGTAGAGAATTCCAGATCCCTGGGAATGGGTTACAGGCTGGGATCTAACCCAGGGGTTCAGGGGGTTTATGTAGAGAATAACAGATCCCTGGGAATGGGTTACAGGCTGGGATCGAACCCAGGGGTTCAGGGGGTTTATGTAGAGAATAACAGATCCCTGGGAATGGCTTACAGCCTGGGATCGAACCCAGGGGTTCAGTTGGTTTATGTAGAGTATAACAGATCCCTGGGAATGGGTTACAGGCTGGGATCTAACCCAGGGGTTCAGGGGATTTATGTAGGGAATTCCAGATCCCTGGGAATGGGTTACAGGCTGGGATCTAACCCAGGGGTTCAGTTGGTTTATGTAGAGAATAACAGATCCCTGGGAATGGGTAACAGGCTGGGATCGAACCCAGGGGTTCAGGGGGTTTAGGTAGAGAATAACAGATCCCTGGGAATGGGTTACAGGCTGGGATCTAACCCAGGGGTTCAGTGGGTTTATGTAGAGAATACCAGATCCCTGGGAATGGGTTACAGGCTGGGATCTAACCCAGGGGTTCAGTGGGTTTATGTAGAGAGTTCCAGATCCCTGGGAATGGGTTACAGGCTGGGATCTAACCCAGGGGTTCAGGGGGTTTACGTAGAGAATACCAGATCCCTGGGAATGGGTTACAGGCTGGGATCTAACCCAGGGGTTCAGGGGGTTTATGTAGAGAGTTCCAGATCCCTGGGAATGGGTTACAGGATGAGATCTAACCCAGGGGTTCAGTGGGTTTATGTGGAGAGTTCCAGATCCCTGGGAATGGGTTACAGGCTGAGATCTAACCCTGGGGTTCAGGGGGTTTATGTAGAGAATTCCAGATCCCTGGGAATGGGTTACAGGCTGGAATCTAACCCAGGGGTTCAGGGAGTTTGGGTAGAGATTTCCAGATCCCTGGGAATGGGTTACAGGCTGGGATCTAACCCAGGGGTTCAGGGGGTTTATGTAGAGAATTCCAGATCCGTGGGAATGAGTTACAGGCTGGGATCTAACCCAGGGGTTCAGGGGGTTTATGTAGAGAATTCCAGATCCCTGGGAATGGGTTACAGGCTGAGATCTAACCCAGGGTTTCAGGGGTTTTATGTAGAGAATTCCAGATCCCTGGGAATGGGTTACAGGCTGGGATCTAACCCAGGGGTTCAGGGGGTTTATGTAGAGAATTCCAGATCCCTGGGAATGGGTTACAGGCTGGGATCTAACCCAGGGGTTCGGTGGGTTTAGGTAGAGAATTCCAGATCCCTGGGAATGGGTTACAGGCTGCGATCTAACCCAGGGGATCTGGGGGTTTAGGTAGAGAATTCCAGATCCCTGGGAATGGGTTACAGGCTGGGATCGAACCCAAGGGTTCAGGTAAAGAATTCCAGATCCCTGGGAATGGGTTACAGGCTGGGATCTAACCTAGGGGTTCAAGGAGTTTAGGTGGAGAATACCAGATCCCTGGGAATGGGTTACAGGCTGGGATCTAACCCAGGGATTCAGGTAGAGAATTCCAGATCCCTGGGAATGGGTTACAGGCTGGGATCTAACCCAGGGGTTCAGGGGGTTTATGTAGGGAATTCCAGATCCCTGGGAATGGGTTACAGGCTGGGATCTAAACCAGGGGTTCAGTTGGTTTATGTAGAGAATAACAGATCCCTGGGAATGGGTTACAGGCTGGGATCGAACCCAGGGGTTCAGGGGGTTTATGTAGAGAATAACAGATCCCTGGGAATGGCTTACAGGCTGGGATCGAACCCAGGGGTTCAGGGGGTTTATGTAGAGAATTCCAGATCCCTGGGAATGGGTTACAGGCTGGGATCTAACCCAGGGGTTCGGTGGGTTTAGGTAGAGAATTCCAGATCCCTGGGAATGGGTTACAGGCTGCGATCTAACCCAGGGGATCTGGGGGTTTAGGTAGAGAATTCCAGATCCCTGGGAATGGGTTACAGGCTGGGATCGAACCCAGGGGTTCAGTTAAAGAATTCCAGATCCCTGGGAATGGGTTACAGGCTGGGATCTAACCCAGGGGTTCAAGGAGTTTAGGTGGAGAATACCAGATCCCTGGGAATGGGTTACAGGCTGGGATCTAACCCAGGGATTCAGGTAGAGAATTCCAGATCCCTGGGAATGGGTTACAGGCTGGGATCTAACCCAGGGGTTCAGGGGGTTTATGTAGGGAATTCCAGATCCCTGGGAATGGGTTACAGGCTGGGATCTAACCCAGGGGTTCAGTTGGTTTATGTAGAGAATAACAGATCCCTGGGAATGGGTTACAGGCTGGGATCGAACCCAGTGGTTCAGGGGGTTTATGTAGAGAATAACAGATCCCTGGGAATGGCTTACAGGCTGGGATCGAACCCAGGGGTTCAGTTGGTTTATGTAGAGTATAACAGATCCGTGGGAATGGGTTACAGGCTGGGATCAAACCCAGGGGTTCAGGGGGTTTATGTAGGGAATTCCATATCCCTGGGAATGGGTTACAGGCTGGGATCTAACCCAGGGGTTCAGTTGGTTTATGTAGAGAATAACAGATCCCTGGGAATGGGTTACAGGCTGGGATCGAACCCAGGGGTTCAGGGGGTTTATGTAGAGAATACCAGATCCCTGGGAATGGGTTACAGGCTGGGATCTAACCCAGGGGTTCAGTGGGTTTATGTAGAGAGTTCCAGATCCCTGGGAATGGGTTACAGGCTGGGATCTAACCCAGGGGTTCAGGGGGTTTACGTAGAGAATACCAGATCCCTGGGAATGGGTTACAGGCTGGGATCTAACCCAGGGGTTCAGGGGGTTTATGTAGAGAGTTCCAGATCCCTGGGAATGGGTTACAGGATGAGATCTAACCTAGGGGTTCAGTGGGTTTATGTAGAGAGTTCCAGATCCCTGGGAATGGGTTACAGGCTGAGATCTAACCCTGGGGTTCAGGGGGTTTATGTAGAGAATTCCAGATCCCTGGGAATGGGTTACAGGCTGGGATCTAACCCAGGGGTTCAGGGAGTTTGGGTAGAGATTTCCAGATCCCTGGGAATGGGTTACTGGCTGGGATCTAACCCAGGGGTTCAGGGGGTTTATGTAGAGAATTCCAGATCCGTGGGAATGAGTTACAGGCTGGGATCTAACCCAGGGGTTCAGGGGGTTTATGTAGAGAATTCCAAATCCCTGGGAATGGGTTACAGGCTGAGTTCTAACCCAGGGGTTCAGGGGTTTTATGTAGAGAATTCCAGATCCGTGGGAATGGGTTACAGGCTGGGATCTAACCCAGGGGTTCAGGGGGTTTATGTAGAGAATTCCAGATCCCTGGGAATGGGTTACAGGCTGGGATCTAACCCAGGGGTTCGGTGGGTTTAGGTAGAGAATTCCAGATCCCTGGGAATGGGTTACAGGCTGGGATCGAACCCAGGGGTTCAGTTAAAGAATTCCAGATCCCTGGGAATGGGTTACAGGCTGGGATCTAACCTAGGGGTTCAAGGAGTTTAGGTGGAGAATACCAGATCCCTGTGAATGGGTTACAGGCTGGGATCTAACCCAGGGATTCAGGTAGAGAATTCCAGATCCCTGGGAATGGGTTACAGGCTTGGATCTAACCCAGGGGTTCAGGGGGTTTATGTAGGGAATTCCAGATCCCTGGGAATGGGTTACAGGCTGGGATCGAACCCAGGGGTTCAGGGGGTTTATGTAGAGAATAACAGATCCCTGGGAATGGGTTACAGGCTGGGATCGAACCCAGGGGTTCGGTTGGTTTATGTAGAGTATAACAGATCCCTGGGAATGGGTTACAGGCTGGGATCGAACCCAGGGGTTCAGGGGGTTTATGTAGGGAATTCCAGATCCCTGGGAATGGGTTACAGGCTGGGATCTAACCCAGGGGTTCAGTTGGTTTATGTAGAGAATAACAGATCCCTGGGAATGGGTTACAGGCTGGGATCGAACCCAGGGGTTCAGGGGGTTTATGTAGAGAATAACAGATCCCTGGGAATGGGTTACAGGCTGGGATCGAACCCAGGGGTTCAGTGGGTTTATGTAGAGAATAACAGATCCCTGGGAATGGGTAACAGGCTGGGATCTAACCCAGGGGTTCTGGGGGTTTAGGTAGAGAATTCCAGATCCCTGGGAATGGGTTACAGGCTGGGATCTAACCCAGGGGTTCTGGGGGTTTATGTAGAGAATACCAGATCCCTGGGAATGGGTTACAGGCTGGGATCTAACCCAGGGGTTCTGGGGGTTTAGGTAGAGAATTCCAGATCCCTGGGAATGGGTTACAGGCTGCGATCTAACCCAGGGGATCTGGGGGTTTAGGTAGAGAATTCCAGATCCCTGGGAATGGGTTACAGGCTGGGATCTAACCCAGGGATTCAGGTAGAGAATTCCAGATCCCTTGGAATGGGTTACAGGCTGGGATCTAACCCAGGGGTTCAGGGGGTTTATGTAGAGAATAACAGATCCCTGGGAATGGGTTACAGGCTGGGATCGAACCCAGGGGTTCAGGGGGTTTATGTAGAGAATAACAGATCCCTGGGAATGGCTTACAGCCTGGGATCGAACCCAGGGGTTCAGTTGGTTTATGTAGAGTATAACAGATCCCTGGGAATGGGTTACAGGCTGGGATCTAACCCAGGGGTTCAGGGGATTTATGTAGGGAATTCCAGATCCCTGGGAATGGGTTACAGGCTGGGATCTAACCCAGGGGTTCAGTTGGTTTATGTAGAGAATAACAGATCCCTGGGAATGGGTTACAGGCTGGGATCGAACCCAGGGGTTCAGGGGGTTTAGGTAGAGAATAACAGATCCCTGGGAATGGGTTACAGGCTGGGATCTAACCCAGGGGTTCAGTGGGTTTATGTAGAGAATACCAGATCCCTGGGAATGGGTTACAGGCTGGGATCTAACCCAGGGGTTCAGTGGGTTTATGTAGAGAGTTCCAGATCCCTGGGAATGGGTTACAGGCTGGGATCTAACCCAGGGGTTCAGGGGGTTTACGTAGAGAATACCAGATCCCTGGGAATGGGTTACAGGCTGGGATCTAACCCAGGGGTTCAGGGGGTTTATGTAGAGAGTTCCAGATCCCTGGGAATGGGTTACAGGATGAGATCTAACCCAGGGGTTCAGTGGGTTTATGTGGAGAGTTCCAGATCCCTGGGAATGGGTTACAGGCTGAGATCTAAACCTGGGGTTCAGGGGGTTTATGTAGAGAATTCCAGATCCCTGGGAATGGGTTACAGGCTGGAATCTAACCCAGGGGTTCAGGGAGTTTGGGTAGAGATTTCCAGATCCCTGGGAATGGGTTACAGGCTGGGATCTAACCCAGGGGTTCAGGGGGTTTATGTAGAGAATTCCAGATCCGTGGGAATGAGTTACAGGCTGGGATCTAACCCAGGGGTTCAGGGGGTTTATGTAGAGAATTCCAGATCCCTGGGAATGGGTTACAGGCTGAGATCTAACCCAGGGTTTCAGGGGTTTTATGTAGAGAATTCCAGATCCCTGGGAATGCGTTACAGGCTGGGATCTAACCCAGGGGTTCAGGGGGTTTATGTAGAGAATTCCAGATCCCTGGGAATGGGTTACAGGCTGGGATCTAACCCAGGGGTTCGGTGGGTTTAGGTAGAGAATTCCAGATCCCTGGGAATGGGTTACAGGCTGCGATCTAACCCAGGGGATCTGGGGGTTTAGGTAGAGAATTCCAGATCCCTGGGAATGGGTTACAGGCTGGGATCGAACCCAAGGGTTCAGGTAAAGAATTCCAGATCCCTGGGAATGGGTTACAGGCTGGGATCTAACCTAGGGGTTCAAGGAGTTTAGGTGGAGAATACCAGATCCCTGGGAATGGGTTACAGGCTGGGATCTAACCCAGGGATTCAGGTAGAGAATTCCAGATCCCTGGGAATGGGTTACAGGCTGGGATCTAACCCAGGGGTTCAGGGGGTTTATGTAGGGAATTCCAGATCCCTGGGAATGGGTTACAGGCTGGGATCTAACCCAGGGGTTCAGTTGGTTTATGTAGAGAATAACAGATCCCTGGGAATGGGTTACAGGCTGGGATCGAACCCAGGGGTTCAGGGGGTTTATGTAGAGAATAGCAGATCCCTGGGAATGGCTTACAGGCTGGGATCGAACCCAGGGGTTCAGGGGGTTTATGTAGAGAATTCCAGATCCCTGGGAATGGGTTACAGGCTGGGATCTAACCCAGGGGTTCGGTGGGTTTAGGTAGAGAATTCCAGATCCCTGGGAATGGGTTACAGGCTGCGATCTAACCCAGGGGATCTGGGGGTTTAGGTAGAGAATTCCAGATCCCTGGGAATGGGTTACAGGCTGGGATCGAACCCAGGGGTTCAGTTAAAGAATTCCAGATCCCTGGGAATGGGTTACAGGCTGGGATCTAACCCAGGGGTTCAAGGAGTTTAGGTGGAGAATACCAGATCCCTGGGAATGGGTTACAGGCTGGGATCTAACCCAGGGATTCAGGTAGAGAATTCCAGATCCCTGGGAATGGGTTACAGGCTGGGATCTAACCCAGGGGTTCAGGGGGTTTATGTAGGGAATTCCAGATCCCTGGGAATGGGTTACAGGCTGGGATCTAACCCAGGGGTTCAGTTGGTTTATGTAGAGAATAACAGATCCCTGGGAATGGGTTACAGGCTGGGATCGAACCCAGGGGTTCAGGGGGTTTATGTAGAGAATAACAGATCCCTGGGAATGGCTTACAGGCTGGGATCGAACCCAGGGGTTCAGTTGGTTTATGTAGAGTATAACAGATCCGTGGGAATGGGTTACAGGCTGGGATCTAACCCAGGGGTTCAGGGGGTTTATGTAGGGAATTCCATATCCCTGGGAATGGGTTACAGGCTGGGATCTAACCCAGGGGTTCAGTTGGTTTATGTAGAGAATAACAGATCCCTGGGAATGGGTTACAGGCTGGGATCGAACCCAGGGGTTCAGGGGGTTTATGTAGAGAATACCAGATCCCTGGGAATGGGTTACAGGCTGGGATCTAACCCAGGGGTTCAGTGGGTTTATGTAGAGAGTTCCAGATCCCTGGGAATGGGTTACAGGCTGGGATCTAACCCAGGGGTTCAGGGGGTTTACGTAGAGAATACCAGATCCCTGGGAATGGGTTACAGGCTGGGATCTAACCCAGGGGTTCAGGGGGTTTATGTAGAGAGTTCCAGATCCCTGGGAATGGGTTACAGGATGAGATCTAACCTAGGGGTTCAGTGGGTTTATGTAGAGAGTTCCAGATCCCTGGGAATGGGTTACAGGCTGAGATCTAACCCTGGGGTTCAGGGGGTTTATGTAGAGAATTCCAGATCCCTGGGAATGGGTTACAGGCTGGGATCTAACCCAGGGGTTCAGGGAGTTTGGGTAGAGATTTCCAGATCCCTGGGAATGGGTTACTGGCTGGGATCTAACCCAGGGGTTCAGGGGGTTTATGTAGAGAATTCCAGATCCGTGGGAATGAGTTACAGGCTGGGATCTAACCCAGGGGTTCAGGGGGTTTATGTAGAGAATTCCAAATCCCTGGGAATGGGTTACAGGCTGAGATCTAACCCAGGGGTTCAGGGGTTTTATGTAGAGAATTCCAGATCCGTGGGAATGGGTTACAGGCTGGGATCTAACCCAGGGGTTCAGGGTGTTTATGTAGAGAATTCCAGATCCCTGGGAATGGGTTACAGGCTGGGATCTAACCCAGGGGTTCGGTGGGTTTAGGTAGAGAATTCCAGATCCCTGGGAATGGGTTACAGGCTGGGATCGAACCCAGGGGTTCAGTTAAAGAATTCCAGATCCCTGGGAATGGGTTACAGGCTGGGATCTAACCTAGGGGTTCAAGGAGTTTAGGTGGAGAATACCAGATCCCTGGGAATGGGTTACAGGCTGGGATCTAACCCAGGGATTCAGGTAGAGAATTCCAGATCCCTGGGAATGGGTTACAGGCTTGGATCTAACCCAGGGGTTCAGGGGGTTTATGTAGGGAATTCCAGATCCCTGGGAATGGGTTACAGGCTGGGATCGAACCCAGGGGTTCAGGGGGTTTATGTAGAGAATACCAGATCCCTGGGAATGGGTTACAGGCTGGGATCTAACCCAGGGGTTCAGTGGGTTTATGTAGAGAGTTCCAGATCCCTGGGAATGGGTTACAGGCTGGCATCTAACCCAGGGGTTCAGGGGGTTTACGTAGAGAATACCAGATCCCTGGGAATGGGTTACAGGCTGGGATCTAACCCAGGGGTTCAGGGGGTTTATGTAGAGAGTTCCAGATCCCTGGGAATGGGTTACAGGATGAGATCTAACCCAGGGGTTCAGTGGGTTTATGTGGAGAGTTCCAGATCCCTGGGAATGGGTTACAGGCTGAGATCTAACCCTGGGGTTCAGGGGGTTTATGTAGAGAATTCCAGATCCCTGGGAATGGGTTACAGGCTGGAATCTAACCCAGGGGTTCAGGGAGTTTGGGTAGAGATTTCCAGATCCCTGGGAATGGGTTACAGGCTGGGATCTAACCCAGGGGTTCAGGGGGTTTATGTAGAGAATTCCAGATCCGTGGGAATGAGTTACAGGCTGGGATCTAACCCAGGGGTTCAGGGGGTTTATGTAGAGAATTCCAGATCCCTGGGAATGGGTTACAGGCTGAGATCTAACCCAGGGTTTCAGGGGTTTTATGTAGAGAATTCCAGATCCCTGGGAATGGGTTACAGGCTGGGATCTAACCCAGGGGTTCAGGGGGTTTATGTAGAGAATTCCAGATCCCTGGGAATGGGTTACAGGCTGGGATCTAACCCAGGGGTTCGGTGGGTTTAGGTAGAGAATTCCAGATCCCTGGGAATGGGTTACAGGCTGCGATCTAACCCAGGGGATCTGGGGGTTTAGGTAGAGAATTCCAGATCCCTGGGAATGGGTTACAGGCTGGGATCGAACCCAAGGGTTCAGGTAAAGAATTCCAGATCTCTGGGAATGGGTTACAGGCTGGGATCTAACCTAGGGGTTCAAGGAGTTTAGGTGGAGAATACCAGATCCCTGGGAATGGGTTACAGGCTGGGATCTAACCCAGGGATTCAGGTAGAGAATTCCAGATCCCTGGGAATGGGTTACAGGCTGGGATCTAACCCAGGGGTTCAGGGGGTTTATGTAGGGAATTCCAGATCCCTGGGAATGGGTTACAGGCTGGGATCTAACCCAGGGGTTCAGTTGGTTTATGTAGAGAATAACAGATCCTTGGGAATGGGTTACAGGCTGGGATCGAACCCAGGGGTTCAGGGGGTTTATGTAGAGAATAACAGATCCCTGGGAATGGCTTACAGGCTGGGATCGAACCCAGGGGTTCAGGGGGTTTATGTAGAGAATTCCAGATCCCTGGGAATGGGTTACAGGCTGGGATCTAACCCAGGGGTTCGGTGGGTTTAGGTAGAGAATTCCAGATCCCTGGGAATGGGTTACAGGCTGCGATCTAACCCAGGGGATCTGGGGGTTTAGGTAGAGAATTCCAGATCCCTGGGAATGGGTTACAGGCTGGGATCGAACCCAGGGGTTCAGTTAAAGAATTCCAGATCCCTGGGAATGGGTTACAGGCTGGGATCTAACCCAGGGGTTCAAGGAGTTTAGGTGGAGAATACCAGATCCCTGGGAATGGGTTACAGGCTGGGATCTAACCCAGGGATTCAGGTAGAGAATTCCAGATCCCTGGGAATGGGTTACAGGCTGGGATCTAACCCAGGGGTTCAGGGGGTTTATGTAGGGAATTCCAGATCCCTGGGAATGGGTTACAGGCTGGGATCTAACCCAGGGGTTCAGTTGGTTTATGTAGAGAATAACAGATCCCTGGGAATGGGTTACAGGCTGGGATCGAACCCAGGGGTTCAGGGGGTTTATGTAGAGAATAACAGATCCCTGGGAATGGCTTACAGGCTGGGATCGAACCCAGGGGTTCAGTTGGTTTATGTAGAGTATAACAGATCCGTGGGAATGTGTTACAGGCTGGGATCTAACCCAGGGGTTCAGGGGGTTAATGTAGGGAATTCCATATCCCTGGGAATGGGTTACAGGCTGGGATCTAACCCAGGGGTTCAGTTGGATTATGTAGAGAATAACAGATCCCTGGGAATGGGTTACAGGCTGGGATCGAACCCAGGGGTTCAGGGGGTTTATGTAGAGAATACCAGATCCCTGGGAATGGGTTACAGGCTGCGATCTAACCCAGGGGTTCAGTGGGTTTATGTAGAGAGTTCCAGATCCCTGGGAATGGGTTACAGGCTGGGATCTAACCCAGGGGTTCAGGGGGTTTACGTAGAGAATAACAGATCCCTGGGAATGGGTTACAGGCTGGGATCTAACCCAGGGGTTCAGGGGGTTTCTGTAGAGAGTTCCAGATCCCTGGGAATGGGTTACAGGATGAGATCTAACCTAGGGGTTCAGTGGGTTTATGTAGAGAGTTCCAGATCCCTGGGAATGGGTTACAGGCTGAGATCTAACCCTGGGGTTCAGGGGGTTTATGTAGAGAATTCCAGATCCCTGGGAATGGGTTACAGGCTGGGATCTAACCCAGGGGTTCAGGGAGTTTGGGTAGAGATTTCCAGATCCCTGGGAATGGGTTACTGGCTGGGATCTAACCCAGGGGTTCAGGGGGTTTATGTAGAGAATTCCAGATCCGTGGGAATAGAGTTACAGGCTGGGATCTAACCCAGGGGTTCAGGGGGTTTATGTAGAGAATTCCAGATCCCTGGGAATGGGTTACAGGCTGAGATCTAACCCAGGGGTTCAGGGGTTTTATGTAGAGAATTCCAGATCCGTGGGAATGGGTTACAGGCTGGGATCTAACCCAGGGGTTCAGGGGGTTTATGTAGAGAATTCCAGATCCCTGGGAATGGGTTACAGGCTGGGATCTAACCCAGGGGTTCGGTGGGTTTAGGTAGAGAATTCCAGATCCCTGGGAATGGGTTACAGGCTGGGATCGAACCCAGGGGTTCAGTTAAAGAATTCCAGATCCCTGGGAATGGGTTACAGGCTGGGATCTAACCTAGGGGTTCAAGGAGTTTAGGTGGAGAATACCAGATCCCTGGGAATGGGTTACAGGCTGGGATCTAACCCAGGGATTCAGGTAGAGAATTCCAGATCCCTGGGAATGGGTTACAGGCTTGGATCTAACCCAGGGGTTCAGGGGGTTTATGTAGGGAATTCCAGATCCCTGGGAATGGGTTACAGGCTGGGATCGAACCCAGGGGTTCAGGGGGTTTATGTAGAGAATAACAGATCCCTGGGAATGGGTTACAGGCTGGGATCGAACCCAGGGGTTCAGTTGGTTTATGTAGAGTATAACAGATCCCTGGGAATGGGTTACAGGCTGGGATCGAACCCAGGGGTTCAGGGGGTTTATGTAGGGAATTCCAGATCCCTGGGAATGGGTTACAGGCTGGGATCTAACCCAGGGGTTCAGTTGGTTTATGTAGAGAATAACAGATCCCTGGGAATGGGTTACAGGCTGGGATCGAACCCAGGGGTTCAGGGGGTTTATGTAGAGAATAACAGATCCCTGGGAATGGGTTACAGGCTGGGATCGAACCCAGGGGTTCAGTGGGTTTATGTAGAGAATAACAGATCCCTGGGAATGGGTAACAGGCTGGGATCTAACCCAGGGGTTCTGGGGGTTTAGGTAGAGAATTCCAGATCCCTGGGAATGGGTTACAGGCTGTGATCTAACCCAGGGGTTCTGGGGGTTTATGTAGAGAATACCAGATCCCTGGGAATGGGTTACAGGCTGGGATCTAACCCAGGGGTTCTGGGGGTTTAGGTAGAGAATTCCAGATCCCTGGGAATGGGTTACAGGCTTGGATCTAACCCAAGGGTTCAGGTAGAGAATTCCAGATCCCTGGGAATGGGTTACAGGCTAGGATCTAACCCAAGGGTTCAGGTAAAGAATTCCAGATCCCTGGGAATGGGTTACAGGCTGGGATCTAACCCAGGGGTTCAGGGGGTTTATGTAGAGAATTCCAGATCCCTGGGAATGGGTTACAGGCTGGGATCTAACCCAGGGGTTCAGGGAGTTTGGGTAGAGATTTCCAGATCCCTGGGAATGGGTTACAGGCTGGGATCTAACCCAGGGGTTCAGGGGGTTTATGTAGAGAATTCCAGATCCGTGGGAATGAGTTACAGGCTGGGATATAACCCAGGGGTTCAGGGGGTTTATGTAGAGAATTCCAGATCCCTGGGAATGGGTTACAGGCTGAGATCTAACCCAGGGGTTCAGGGGTTTTATGTAGAGAATTCCAGATCCCTGGGAATGGGTTACAGGCTGGGATCTAACCCAGGGGTTCAGGGGGTTTATGTAGAGAATTCCAGATCCCTGGGAATGGGTTACAGGCTGGGATCTAACCCAGGGGTTCGGTGGGTTTAGGTAGAGAATTCCAGATCCCTGGGAATAGGGTTACAGGCTGCGATCTAACCCAGGGGATCTGGGGGTTTAGGTAGAGAATTCCAGATCCCTGGGAATGGGTTACAGGCTGGGATCTAACCCAGGGATTCAGGTAGAGAATTCCAGATCCCTGGGAATGGGTTACAGGCTGGGATCTAACCCAGGGGTTCAGGGGGTTTATGTAGAGAATAACAGATCCCTGGGAATGGGTTACAGGCTGGGATCGAACCCAGGGGTTCAGGGGGTTTATGTAGAGAATAACAGATCCCTGGGAATGGCTTACAGCCTGGGATCGAACCCAGGGGTTCAGTTGGTTTATGTAGAGTATAACAGATCCCTGGGAATGGGTTACAGGCTGGGATCTAACCCAGGGGTTCAGGGGATTTATGTAGGGAATTCCAGATCCCTGGGAATGGGTTACAGGCTGGGATCTAACCCAGGGGTTCAGTTGGTTTATGTAGAGAATAACAGATCCCTGGGAATGGGTTACAGGCTGGGATCGAACCCAGGGGTTCAGGGGGTTTATGTAGAGAATAACAGATCCCTGGGAATGGGTTACAGGCTGGGATCTAACCCAGGGGTTCAGTGGGTTTATGTAGAGAATACCAGATCCCTGGGAATGGGTTACAGGCTGGGATCTAACCCAGGGGTTCAGTGCGTTTATGTAGAGAGTTCCAGATCCCTGGGAATGGGTTACAGGCTGGGATCTAACCCAGGGGTTCAGGGGGTTTACGTAGAGAATACCAGATCCCTGGGAATGGGTTACAGGCTGGGATCTAACCCAGGGGTTCAGGGGGTTTATGTAGAGAGTTCCAGATCCCTGGGAATGGGTTACAGGATGAGATCTAACCCAGGGGTTCAGTGGGTTTATGTAGAGAGTTCCAGATCCCTGGGAATGGGTTACAGGCTGAGATCTAACCCTGGGGTTCAGGGGGTTTATGTAGAGAATTCCAGATCCCTGGGAATGGGTTAAAGGCTGGAATCTAACCCAGGGGTTCAGGGAGTTTGGGTAGAGTTTTCCAGATCCCTGGGAATGGGTTACAGGCTGGGATCTAACCCAGGGGTTCAGGGGGTTTATGTAGAGAATTCCAGATCCGTGGGAATGAGTTACAGGCTGGGATCTAACCCAGGGGTTCAGGGGGATTATGTAGAGAATTCCAGATCCCTGGGAATGGGTTACAGGCTGAGATCTAACCCAGGGGTTCAGGGGTTTTATGTAGAGAATTCCAGATCCCTGGGAATGGGTTACAGGCTGGGATCTAACCCAGGGGTTCAGGGGGTTTATGTAGAGAATTCCAGATCCCTGGGAATGGGTTACAGGCTGGGATCTAACCCAGGGGTTCGGTGGGTTTAGGTAGAGAATTCCAGATCCCTGGGAATGGGTTACAGGCTGCGATCTAACCCAGGGGATCTGGGGGTTTAGGTAGAGAATTCCAGATCCCTGGGAATGCGTTACAGGCTGGGATCTAACCCAGGGGTTCAGGGGGTTTATGTAGAGAATTCCAGATCCCTGGGAATGGGTTACAGGCTGGGATCTAACCCAGGGGTTCGGTGGGTTTAGGTAGAGAATTCCAGATCACTGGGAATGGGTTACAGGCTGCGATCTAACCCAGGGGATCTGGGGGTTTAGGTAGAGAATTCCAGATCCCTGGGAATGGGTTACAGGCTGGGATCGAACCCAAGGGTTCAGGTAAAGAATTCCAGATCCCTGGGAATGGGTTACAGGCTGGGATCTAACCTAGGGGTTCAAGGAGTTTAGGTGGAGAATACCAGATCCCTGGGAATGGGTTACAGGCTGGGATCTAACCCAGGGATTCAGGTAGAGAATTCCAGATCCCTGGGAATGGGTTACAGGCTGGGATCTAACCCAGGGGTTCAGGGGGTTTATGTAGGGAATTCCAGATCCCTGGGAATGGGTTACAGGCTGGGATCTAACCCAGGGGTTCAGTTGGTTTATGTAGAGAATAACTGATCCCTGGGAATGGGTTACAGGCTGGGATCGAACCCAGGGGTTCAGGGGGTTTATGTAGAGAATAACAGATCCCTGGGAATGGCTTACAGGCTGGGATCTAACCCAGGGGTTCGGTGGGTTTAGGTAGAGAATTCCAGATCCCTGGGAATGGGTTACAGGCTGCGATCTAACCCAGGGGATCTGGGGGTTTAGGTAGAGAATTCCAGATCCCTGGGAATGGGTTACAGGCTGGGATCGAACCCAGGGGTTCAGTTAAAGAATTCCAGATCCCTGGGAATGGGTTACAGGCTGGGATCTAACCCAGGGGTTCAAGCAGTTTAGGTGGAGAATACCAGATCCCTGGGAATGGGTTACAGGCTGGGATCTAACCCAGGGATTCAGGTAGAGAATTCCAGATCCCTGGGAATGGGTTACAGACTGGGATCTAACCCAGGGGTTCAGGGGGTTTATGTAGGGAATTCCAGATCCCTGGGAATGGGTTACAGGCTGGGATCTAACCCAGGGGTTCAGTTGGTTTATGTAGAGAATAACAGATCCCTGGGAATGGGTTACAGGCTGGGATCGAACCCAGGGGTTCAGGGGGTTTATGTAGAGAATAACAGATCCCTGGGAATGGCTTACAGGCTGGGATCGAACCCAGGGGTTCAGTTGGTTTATGTAGAGTATAACAGATCCGTGGGAATGGGTTACAGGCTGGGATCTAACCCAGGGGTTCAGGGGGTTTATGTAGGGAATTCCATATCCCTGGGAATGGGTTACAGGCTGGGATCTAACCCAGGGGTTCAGTTGGTTTATGTAGAGAATAACAGATCCCTGGGAATGGGTTACAGGCTGGGATCGAACCCAGGGGTTCAGGGGGTTTATGTAGAGAATACCAGATCCCTGGGAATGGGTTACAGGCTGGGATCTAACCCAGGGGTTCAGTGGGTTTATGTAGAGAGTTCCAGATCCCTGGGAATGGGTTACAGGCTGGGATCTAACCCAGGGGTTCAGGGGGTTTACGTAGAGAATACCAGATCCCTGGGAATGGGTTACAGGCTGGGATCTAACCCAGGGGTTCAGGGGGTTTATGTAGAGAGTTCCAGATCCCTGGGAATGGGTTACAGGATGAGATCTAACCTAGGGGTTCAGTGGGTTTATGTAGAGAGTTCCAGATCCCTGGGAATGGGTTACAGGCTGAGATCTAACCCTGGGGTTCAGGGGGTTTATGTAGAGAATTCCAGATCCCTGGGAATGGGTTACAGGCTGGGATCTAACCCAGGGGTTCAGGGAGTTTGGGTAGAGATTTCCAGATCCCTGGGAATGGGTTACTGGCTGGGATCTAACCCAGGGGTTCAGGGGGTTTATGTAGAGAATTCCAGATCCGTGGGAATGAGTTACAGGCTGGGATCTAACCCAGGGGTTCAGGGGGTTTATGTAGAGAATTCCAAATCCCTGGGAATGGGTTACAGGCTGAGATCTAACCCAGGGGTTCAGGGGTTTTATGTAGAGAATTCCAGATCCGTGGGAATGGGTTACAGGCTGGGATCTAACCCAGGGGTTCAGGGTGTTTATGTAGAGAATTCCAGATCCCTGGGAATGGGTTACAGGCTGGGATCTAACCCAGGGGTTCGGTGGGTTTAGGTAGAGAATTCCAGATCCCTGGGAATGGGTTACAGGCTGGGATCTAACCCAGGGGTTCAGGGGGTTTATGTAGAGAGTTCCAGATCCCTGGGAATGGGTTACAGGCTGAGATCTAACCCTGGGGTTCAGGGGGTTTATGTAGAGAATTCCAGATCCCTGGGAATGGGTTAAAGGCTGGAATCTAACCCAGGGGTTCAGGGAGTTTGGGTAGAGTTTTCCAGATCCCTGGGAATGGGTTACAGGCTGGGATCTAACCCAGGGGTTCAGTTGGTTTATGTAGAGAATAACAGATCCCTGGGAATGGGTTACAGGCTGGGATCGAACCCAGGGGTTCAGGGGGTTTATGTAGAGAATAACAGATCCCTGGGAATGGGTTACAGGCTGGGATCGAACCCAGGGGTTCAGTGGGTTTATGTAGAGAATAACAGATCCCTGGGAATGGGTAACAGGCTGGGATCTAACCCAGGGGTTCTGGGGGTTTAGGTAGAGAATTCCAGATCCCTGGGAATGGGTTACAGGCTGGGATCTAACCCAGGGGTTCTGGGGGTTTATGTAGAGAATACCAGATCCCTGGGAATGGGTTACAGGCTGGGATCTAACCCAGGGGTTCTGGGGGTTTAGGTAGAGAATTCCAGATCCCTGGGAATGGGTTACAGGCTTGGATCTAACCCAAGGGTTCAGGTAGAGAATTCCAGATCCCTGGGAATGGGTTACAGGCTAGGATCTAACCCAAGGGTTCAGGTAAAGAATTCCAGATCCCTGGGAATGGGTTACAGGCTGGGATCTAACCCAGGGGTTCAGGGGGTTTATGTAGAGAATTCCAGATCCCTGGGAATGGGTTACAGGCTGGGATCTAACCCAGGGGTTCAGGGAGTTTGGGTAGAGATTTCCAGATCCCTGGGAATGGGTTACAGGCTGGGATCTAACCCAGGGGTTCAGGGGGTTTATGTAGAGAATTCCAGATCCGTGGGAATGAGTTACAGGCTGGGATATAACCCAGGGGTTCAGGGGGTTTATGTAGAGAATTCCAGATCCCTGGGAATGGGTTACAGGCTGAGATCTAACCCAGGGGTTCAGGGGTTTTATGTAGAGAATTCCAGATCCCTGGGAATGGGTTACAGGCTGGGATCTAACCCAGGGGTTCAGGGGGTTTATGTAGAGAATTCCAGATCCCTGGGAATGGGTTACAGGCTGGGATCTAACCCAGGGGTTCGGTGGGTTTAGGTAGAGAATTCCAGATCCCTGGGAATAGGGTTACAGGCTGCGATCTAACCCAGGGGATCTGGGGGTTTAGGTAGAGAATTCCAGATCCCTGGGAATGGGTTACAGGCTGGGATCTAACCCAGGGATTCAGGTAGAGAATTCCAGATCCCTGGGAATGGGTTACAGGCTGGGATCTAACCCAGGGGTTCAGGGGGTTTATGTAGAGAATAACAGATCCCTGGGAATGGGTTACAGGCTGGGATCGAACCCAGGGGTTCAGGGGGTTTATGTAGAGAATAACAGATCCCTGGGAATGGCTTACAGCCTGGGATCGAACCCAGGGGTTCAGTTGGTTTATGTAGAGTATAACAGATCCCTGGGAATGGGTTACAGGCTGGGATCTAACCCAGGGGTTCAGGGGATTTATGTAGGGAATTCCAGATCCCTGGGAATGGGTTACAGGCTGGGATCTAACCCAGGGGTTCAGTTGGTTTATGTAGAGAATAACAGATCCCTGGGAATGGGTTACAGGCTGGGATCGAACCCAGGGGTTCAGGGGGTTTATGTAGAGAATAACAGATCCCTGGGAATGGGTTACAGGCTGGGATCTAACCCAGGGGTTCAGTGGGTTTATGTAGAGAATACCAGATCCCTGGGAATGGGTTACAGGCTGGGATCTAACCCAGGGGTTCAGTGCGTTTATGTAGAGAGTTCCAGATCCCTGGGAATGGGTTACAGGCTGGGATCTAACCCAGGGGTTCAGGGGGTTTACGTAGAGAATACCAGATCCCTGGGAATGGGTTACAGGCTGGGATCTAACCCAGGGGTTCAGGGGGTTTATGTAGAGAGTTCCAGATCCCTGGGAATGGGTTACAGGATGAGATCTAACCCAGGGGTTCAGTGGGTTTATGTAGAGAGTTCCAGATCCCTGGGAATGGGTTACAGGCTGAGATCTAACCCTGGGGTTCAGGGGGTTTATGTAGAGAATTCCAGATCCCTGGGAATGGGTTAAAGGCTGGAATCTAACCCAGGGGTTCAGGGAGTTTGGGTAGAGTTTTCCAGATCCCTGGGAATGGGTTACAGGCTGGGATCTAACCCAGGGGTTCAGGGGGTTTATGTAGAGAATTCCAGATCCCTGGGAATGGGTTACAGGCTGGGATCTAACCCAGGGGTTCGGTGGGTTTAGGTAGAGAATTCCAGATCCCTGGGAATGGGTTACAGGCTGCGATCTAACCCAGGGGATCTGGGGGTTTAGGTAGAGAATTCCAGATCCCTGGGAATGCGTTACAGGCTGGGATCTAACCCAGGGGTTCAGGGGGTTTATGTAGAGAATTCCAGATCCCTGGGAATGGGTTACAGGCTGGGATCTAACCCAGGGGTTCGGTGGGTTTAGGTAGAGAATTCCAGATCCCTGGGAATGGGTTACAGGCTGCGATCTAACCCAGGGGATCTGGGGGTTTAGGTAGAGAATTCCAGATCCCTGGGAATGGGTTACAGGCTGGGATCGAACCCAAGGGTTCAGGTAAAGAATTCCAGATCCCTGGGAATGGGTTACAGGCTGGGATCTAACCTAGGGGTTCAAGGAGTTTAGGTGGAGAATACCAGATCCCTGGGAATGGGTTACAGGCTGGGATCTAACCCAGGGATTCAGGTAGAGAATTCCAGATCCCTGGGAATGGGTTACAGGCTGGGATCTAACCCAGGGGTTCAGGGGGTTTATGTAGGGAATTCCAGATCCCTGGGAATGGGTTACAGGCTGGGATCTAACCCAGGGGTTCAGTTGGTTTATGTAGAGAATAACTGATCCCTGGGAATGGGTTACAGGCTGGGATCGAACCCAGGGGTTCAGGGGGTTTATGTAGAGAATAACAGATCCCTGGGAATGGCTTACAGGCTGGGATCGAACCCAGGGGTTCAGGGGGTTTATGTAGAGAATTCCAGATCCCTGGGAATGGGTTACAGGCTGGGATCTAACCCAGGGGTTCGGTGGGTTTAGGTAGAGAATTCCAGATCCCTGGGAATGGGTTACAGGCTGCGATCTAACCCAGGGGATCTGGGGGTTTAGGTAGAGAATTCCCGATCCCTGGGAATGGGTTACAGGCTGGGATCGAACCCAGGGGTTCAGTTAAAGAATTCCAGATCCCTGGGAATGGGTTACAGGCTGGGATCTAACCCAGGGGTTCAAGCAGTTTGGGTGGAGAATACCAGATCCCTGGGAATGGGTTACAGGCTGGGATCTAACCCAGGGATTCAGGTAGAGAATTCCAGATCCCTGGGAATGGGTTACAGGCTGGGATCTAACCCAGGGGTTCAGGGGGTTTATGTAGGGAATTCCAGATCCCTGGGAATGGGTTACAGGCTGGGATCTAACCCAGGGGTTCAGTTGGTTTATGTAGAGAATAACAGATCCCTGGGAATGGGTTACAGGCTGGGATCGAACCCAGGGGTTCAGGGGGTTTATGTAGAGAATAACAGATCCCTGGGAATGGCTTACAGGCTGGGATCGAACCCAGGGGTTCAGTTGGTTTATGTAGAGTATAACAGATCCGTGGGAATGGGTTACAGGCTGGGATCTAACCCAGGGGTTCAGGGGGTTTATGTAGGGAATTCCATATCCCTGGGAATGGGTTACAGGCTGGGATCTAACCCAGGGGTTCAGTTGGTTTATGTAGAGAATAACAGATCCCTGGGAATGGGTTACAGGCTGGGATCGAACCCAGGGGTTCAGGGGGTTTATGTAGAGAATACCAGATCCCTGGGAATGGGTTACAGGCTGGGATCTAACCCAGGGGTTCAGTGGGTTTATGTAGAGAGTTCCAGATCCCTGGGAATGGGTTACAGGCTGGGATCTAACCCAGGGGTTCAGGGGGTTTACGTAGAGAATACCAGATCCCTGGGAATGGGTTACAGGCTGGGATCTAACCCAGGGGTTCAGGGGGTTTATGTAGAGAGTTCCAGATCCCTGGGAATGGGTTACAGGATGAGATCTAACCTAGGGGTTCAGTGGGTTTATGTAGAGAGTTCCAGATCCCTGGGAATGGGTTACAGGCTGAGATCTAACCCTGGGGTTCAGGGGGTTTATGTAGAGAATTCCAGATCCCTGGGAATGGGTTACAGGCTGGGATCTAACCCAGGGGTTCAGGGAGTTTGGGTAGAGATTTCCAGATCCCTGGGAATGGGTTACTGGCTGGGATCTAACCCAGGGGTTCAGGGGGTTTATGTAGAGAATTCCAGATCCGTGGGAATGAGTTACAGGCTGGGATCTAACCCAGGGGTTCAGGGGGTTTATGTAGAGAATTCCAAATCCCTGGGAATGGGTTACAGGCTGAGATCTAACCCAGGGGTTCAGGGGTTTTATGTAGAGAATTCCAGATCCGTGGGAATGGGTTACAGGCTGGGATCTAACCCAGGGGTTCAGGGTGTTTATGTAGAGAATTCCAGATCCCTGGGAATGGGTTACAGGCTGGGATCTAACCCAGGGGTTCGGTGGGTTTAGGTAGAGAATTCCAGATCCCTGGGAATGGGTTACAGGCTGGGATCGAACCCAGGGGTTCAGTTAAAGAATTCCAGATCCCTGGGAATGGGTTACAGGCAGGGATCTAACCTAGGGGTTCAAGGAGTTTAGGTGGAGAATACCAGATCCCTGGGAATGGGTTACAGGCTGGGATCTAACCCAGGGATTCAGGTAGAGAATTCCAGATCCCTGGGAATGGGTTACAGGCTTGGATCTAACCCAGGGGTTCAGGGGGTTTATGTAGGGAATTCCAGATCCCTGGGAATGGGTTACAGGCTGGGATCGAACCCAGGGGTTCAGGGGGTTTATGTAGAGAATACCAGATCCCTGGGAATGGGTTACAGGCTGGGATCTAACCCAGGGGTTCAGTGGGTTTATGTAGAGAGTTCCAGATCCCTGGGAATGGGTTACAGGCTGGGATCTAACCCAGGGGTTCAGGGGGTTTACGTAGAGAATACCAGATCCCTGGGAATGGGTTACAGGCTGGGATCTAACCCAGGGGTTCAGGGGGTTTATGTAGAGAGTTCCAGATCCCTGGGAATGGGTTACAGGATGAGATCTAACCCAGGGGTTCAGTGGGTTTATGTGGAGAGTTCCAGATCCCTGGGAATGGGTTACAGGCTGAGATCTAACCCTGGGGTTCAGGGGGTTTATGTAGAGAATTCCAGATCCCTGGGAATGGGTTACAGGCTGGAATCTAACCCAGGGGTTCAGGGAGTTTGGGTAGAGATTTCCAGATCCCTGGGAATGGGTTACAGGCTGGGATCTAACCCAGGGGTTCAGGGGGTTTATGTAGAGAATTCCAGATCCGTGGGAATGAGTTACAGGCTGGGATCTAACCCAGGGGTTCAGGGGGTTTATGTAGAGAATTCCAGATCCCTGGGAATGGGTTACAGGCTGAGATCTAACCCAGGGTTTCAGGGGTTTTATGTAGAGAATTCCAGATCCCTGGGAATGGGTTACAGGCTGGGATCTAACCCAGGGGTTCAGGGGGTTTATGTAGAGAATTCCAGATCCCTGGGAATGGGTTACAGGCTGGGATCTAACCCAGGGGTTCGGTGGGTTTAGGTAGAGAATTCCAGATCCCTGGGAATGGGTTACAGGCTGCGATCTAACCCAGGGGATCTGGGGGTTTAGGTAGAGAATTCCAGATCCCTGGGAATGGGTTACAGGCTGGGATCGAACCCAAGGGTTCAGGTAAAGAATTCCAGATCCCTGGGAATGGGTTACAGGCTGGGATCTAACCTAGGGGTTCAAGGAGTTTAGGTGGAGAATACCAGATCCCTGGGAATGGGTTACAGGCTGGGATCTAACCCAGGGATTCAGGTAGAGAATTCCAGATCCCTGGGAATGGGTTACAGGCTGGGATCTAACCCAGGGGTTCAGGGGGTTTATGTAGGGAATTCCAGATCCCTGGGAATGGGTTACAGGCTGGGATCTAACCCAGGGGTTCAGTTGGTTTATGTAGAGAATAACAGATCCCTGGGAATGGGTTACAGGCTGGGATCGAACCCAGGGGTTCAGGGGGTTTATGTAGAGAATAACAGATCCCTGGGAATGGCTTACAGGCTGGGATCGAACCCAGGGGTTCAGGGGGTTTATGTAGAGAATTCCAGATCCCTGGGAATGGGTTACAGGCTGGGATCTAACCCAGGGGTTCGGTGGGTTTAGGTAGAGAATTCCAGATCCCTGGGAATGGATTACAGGCTGCGATCTAACCCAGGGGATCTGGGGGTTTAGGTAGAGAATTCCAGATCCCTGGGAATGGGTTACAGGCTGGGATCGAACCCAGGGGTTCAGTTAAAGAATTCCAGATCCCTGGGAATGGGTTACAGGCTGGGATCTAACCCAGGGGTTCAAGGAGTTTAGGTGGAGAATACCAGATCCCTGGGAATGGGTTACAGGCTGGGATCTAACCCAGGGATTCAGGTAGAGAATTCCAGATCCCTGGGAATGGGTTACAGGCTGGGATCTAACCCAGGGGTTCAGGGGGTTTATGTAGGGAATTCCAGATCCCTGGGAATGGGTTACAGGCTGGGATCTAACCCAGGGGTTCAGTTGGTTTATGTAGAGAATAACAGATCCCTGGGAATGGGTTACAGGCTGGGATCGAACCCAGGGGTTCAGGGGGTTTATGTAGAGAATAACAGATCCCTGGGAATGGCTTACAGGCTGGGATCGAACCCAGGGGTTCAGTTGGTTTATGTAGAGTATAACAGATCCGTGGGAATGGGTTACAGGCTGGGATCTAACCCAGGGGTTCAGGGGGTTTATGTAGGGAATTCCATATCCCTGGGAATGGGTTACAGGCTGGGATCTAACCCAGGGGTTCAGTTGGTTTATGTAGAGAATAACAGATCCCTGGGAATGGGTTACAGGCTGGGATCGAACCCAGGGGTTCAGGGGGTTTATGTAGAGAATACCAGATCCCTGGGAATGGGTTACAGGCTGGGATGTAACCCAGGGGTTCAGTGGGTTTATGTAGAGAGTTCCAGATCCCTGGGAATGGGTTACAGGCTGGGATCTAACCCAGGGGTTCAGGGGGTTTACGTAGAGAATACCAGATCCCTGGGAATGGGTTACAGGCTGGGATCTAACCCAGGGGTTCAGGGGGTTTATGTAGAGAGTTCCAGATCCCTGGGAATGGGTTACAGGATGAGATCTAACCTAGGGGTTCAGTGGGTTTATGTAGAGAGTTCCAGATCCCTGGGAATGGGTTACAGGCTGAGATCTAACCCTGGGGTTCAGGGGGTTTATGTAGAGAATTCCAGATCCCTGGGAATGGGTTACAGGCTGGGATCTAACCCAGGGGTTCAGGGAGTTTGGGTAGAGATTTCCAGATCCCTGGGAATGGGTTACTGGCTGGGATCTAACCCAGGGGTTCAGGGGGTTTATGTAGAGAATTCCAGATCCGTGGGAATGAGTTACAGGCTGGGATCTAACACAGGGTTTCAGGGGGTTTATGTAGAGAATTCCAGATCCCTGGGAATGGGTTACAGGCTGAGATCTAACCCAGGGGTTCCGGGGTTTTATGTAGAGAATTCCAGATCCGTGGGAATGGGTTACAGGCTGGGATCTAACCCAGGGGTTCAGGGGGTTTATGTAGAGAATTCCAGATCCCTGGGAATGGGTTACAGGCTGGGATCTAACCCAGGGGTTCGGTGGGTTTAGGTAGAGAATTCCAGATCCCTGGGAATGGGTTACAGGCTGGGATCGAACCCAGGGGTTCAGTTAAAGAATTCCAGATCCCTGGGAATGGGTTACAGGCTGGGATCTAACCTAGGGGTTCAAGGAGTTTAGGTGGAGAATACCAGATCCCTGGGAATGGGTTACAGGCTGGGATCTAACCCAGGGATTCAGGTAGAGAATTCCAGATCCCTGGGAATGGGTTACAGGCTTGGATCTAACCCAGGGGTTCAGGGGGTTTATGTAGGGAATTCCAGATCCCTGGGAATGGGTTACAGGCTGGGATCGAACCCAGGGGTTCAGGGGGTTTATGTAGAGAATAACAGATCCCTGGGAATGGGTTACAGGCTGGGATCGAACCCAGGGGTTCAGTTGGTTTATGTAGAGTATAACAGATCCCTGGGAATGGGTTACAGGCTGGGATCGAACCCAGGGGTTCAGGGGGTTTATGTAGGGAATTCCAGATCCCTGGGAATGGGTTACAGGCTGGGATCTAACCCAGGGGTTCAGTTGGTTTATGTAGAGAATAACAGATCCCTGGGAATGGGTTACAGGCTGGGATCGAACCCAGGGGTTCAGGGGGTTTATGTAGAGAATAACAGATCCCTGGGAATGGGTTACAGGCTGGGATCGAACCCAGGGGTTCAGTGGGTTTATGTAGAGAATAACAGATCCCTGGGAATGGGTAACAGGCTGGGATCTAACCCAGGGGTTCTGGGGGTTTAGGTAGAGAATTCCAGATCCCTGGGAATGGGTTACAGGCTGGGATCTAACCCAGGGGTTCTGGGGGTTTATGTAGAGAATACCAGATCCCTGGGAATGGGTTACAGGCTGGGATCTAACCCAGGGGTTCTGGGGGTTTAGGTAGAGAATTCCAGATCCCTGGGAATGGGTTACAGGCTTGGATCTAACCCAAGGGTTCAGGTAGAGAATTCCAGATCCCTGGGAATGGGTTACAGGCTAGGATCTAACCCAAGGGTTCAGGTAAAGAATTCCAGATCCCTGGGAATGGGTTACAGGCTGGGATCTAACCCAGGGGTTCAGGGGGTTTATGTAGAGAATTCCAGATCCCTGGGAATGGGTTACAGGCTGGGATCTAACCCAGGGGTTCAGGGAGTTTGGGTAGAGATTTCCAGATCCCTGGGAATGGGTTACAGGCTGGGATCTAACCCAGGGGTTCAGGGGGTTTATGTAGAGAATTCCAGATCCGTGGGAATGAGTTACAGGCTGGGATATAACCCAGGGGTTCAGGGGGTTTATGTAGAGAATTCCAGATCCCTGGGAATGGGTTACAGGCTGAGATCTAACCCCGGGGTTCAGGGGTTTTATGTAGAGAATTCCAGATCCCTGGGAATGGGTTACAGGCTGGGATCTAACCCAGGGGTTCAGGGGGTTTATGTAGAGAATTCCAGATCCCTGGGAATGGGTTACAGGCTGGGATCTAACCCAGGGGTTCGGTGGGTTTAGGTAGAGAATTCCAGATCCCTGGGAATAGGGTTACAGCTGCGATCTAACCCAGGGGATCTGGGGGTTTAGGTAGAGAATTCCAGATCCCTGGGAATGGGTTACAGGCTGGGATCTAACCCAGGGATTCAGGTAGAGAATTCCAGATCCCTGGGAATGGGTTACAGGCTGGGATCTAACCCAGGGGTTCAGGGGGTTTATGTAGAGAATAACAGATCCCTGGGAATGGGTTACAGGCTGGGATCGAACCCAGGGGTTCAGGGGGTTTATGTAGAGAATAACAGATCCCTGGGAATGGCTTACAGCCTGGGATCGAACCCAGGGGTTCAGTTGGTTTATGTAGAGTATAACAGATCCCTGGGAATGGGTTACAGGCTGGGATCTAACCCAGGGGTTCAGGGGATTTATGTAGGGAATTCCAGATCCCTGGGAATGGGTTACAGGCTGGGATCTAACCCAGGGGTTCAGTTGGTTTATGTAGAGAATAACAGATCCCTGGGAATGGGTTACAGGCTGGGATCGAACCCAGGGGTTCAGGGGGTTTATGTAGAGAATAACAGATCCCTGGGAATGGGTTACAGGCTGGGATCTAACCCAGGGGTTCAGTGGGTTTATGTAGAGAATACCAGATCCCTGGGAATGGGTTACAGGCTGGGATCTAACCCAGGGGTTCAGTGCATTTATGTAGAGAGTTCCAGATCCCTGGGAATGGGTTACAGGCTGGGATCTAACCCAGGGGTTCAGGGGGTTTACGTAGAGAATACCAGATCCCTGGGAATGGGTTACAGGCTGGGATCTAACCCAGGGGTTCAGGGGGTTTATGTAGAGAGTTCCAGATCCCTGGGAATGGGTTACAGGATGAGATCTAACCCAGGGGTTCAGTGGGTTTATGTAGAGAGTTCCAGATCCCTGGGAATGGGTTACAGGCTGAGATCTAACCCTGGGGTTCAGGGGGTTTATGTAGAGAATTCCAGATCCCTGGGAATGGGTTAAAGGCTGGAATCTAACCCAGGGGTTCAGGGAGTTTGGGTAGAGTTTTCCAGATCCCTGGGAATGGGTTACAGGCTATGATCTAACCCAGGGGTTCAGGGGGTTTATGTAGAGAATTCCAGATCCGTGGGAATGAGTTACAGGCTGGGATCTAACCCAGGGGTTCAGGGGGTTTATGTAGAGAATTCCAGATCCCTGGGAATGGGTTACAGGCTGAGATCTAACCCAGGGGTTCAGGGGTTTTATGTAGAGAATTCCAGATCCCTGGGAATGGGTTACAGGCTGGGATCTAACCCAGGGGTTCAGGGGGTTTATGTAGAGAATTCCAGATCCCTGGGAATGGGTTACAGGCTGGGATCTAACCCAGGGGTTCGGTGGGTTTAGGTAGAGAATTCCAGATCCCTGGGAATGGGTTACAGGCTGCGATCTAACCCAGGGGATCTGGGGGTTTAGGTAGAGAATTCCAGATCCCTGGGAATGGGTTACAGGCTGGGATCGAACCCAGGGGTTCAGTTAAAGAATTCCAGATCCCTGGGAATGGGTTACAGGCTGGGATCTAACCTAGGGGTTCAAGGAGTTTAGGTGGAGAATACCAGATCCCTGGGAATGGGTTACAGGCTGGGATCTAACCCAGGGATTCAGGTAGAGAATTCCAGATCCCTGGGAATGGGTTACAGGCTGGGATCTAACCCAGGGGTTCAGGGGGTTTATGTAGGGAATTCCAGATCCCTGGGAATGGGTTACAGGCTGGGATCTAACCCAGGGGTTCAGTTGGTTTATGTAGAGAATAACATATCCCTGGGAATGGGTTACAGGCTGGGATCGAACCCAGGGGTTCAGGGGGTTTATGTAGAGAATAACAGATCCCTGGGAATGGGTTACAGGCTGGGATCGAACCCAGGGGTTCAGTGGGTTTATGTAGAGAATAACAGATCCCTGGGAATGGGTAACAGGCTGGGATCTAACCCAGGGGTTCTGGGGGTTTAGGTAGAGAATTCCAGATCCCTGGGAATGGGTTACAGGCTGGGATCTAACCCAGGGGTTCTGGGGGTTTATGTAGAGAATACCAGATCCCTGGGAATGGGTTACAGGCTGGGATCTAACCCAGGGGTTCTGGGGGTTTAGGTAGAGAATTCCAGATCCCTGGGAATGGGTTACAGGCTTGGATCTAACCCAAGGGTTCAGGTAGAGAATTCCAGATCCCTGGGAATGGGTTACAGGCTAGGATCTAACCCAAGGGTTCAGGTAAAGAATTCCAGATCCCTGGGAATGGGTTACAGGCTGGGATCTAACCCAGGGGTTCAGGGGGTTTATGTAGAGAATTCCAGATCCCTGGGAATGGGTTACAGGCTGGGATCTAACCCAGGGGTTCAGGGAGTTTGGGTAGAGATTTCCAGATCCCTGGGAATGGGTTACAGGCTGGGATCTAACCCAGGGGTTCAGGGGGTTTATGTAGAGAATTCCAGATCCGTGGGAATGAGTTACAGGCTGGGATATAACCCAGGGGTTCAGGGGGTTTATGTAGAGAATTCCAGATCCCTGGGAATGGGTTACAGGCTGAGATCTAACCCCGGGGTTCAGGGGTTTTATGTAGAGAATTCCAGATCCCTGGGAATGGGTTACAGGCTGGGATCTAACCCAGGGGTTCAGGGGGTTTATGTAGAGAATTCCAGATCCCTGGGAATGGGTTACAGGCTGGGATCTAACCCAGGGGTTCGGTGGGTTTAGGTAGAGAATTCCAGATCCCTGGGAATAGGGTTACAGGCTGCGATCTAACCCAGGGGATCTGGGGGTTTAGGTAGAGAATTCCAGATCCCTGGGAATGGGTTACAGGCTGGGATCTAACCCAGGGATTCAGGTAGAGAATTCCAGATCCCTGGGAATGGGTTACAGGCTGGGATCTAACCCAGGGGTTCAGGGGGTTTATGTAGAGAATAACAGATCCCTGGGAATGGGTTACAGGCTGGGATCGAACCCAGGGGTTCAGGGGGTTTATGTAGAGAATAACAGATCCCTGGGAATGGCTTACAGCCTGGGATCGAACCCAGGGGTTCAGTTGGTTTATGTAGAGTATAACAGATCCCTGGGAATGGGTTACAGGCTGGGATCTAACCCAGGGGTTCAGGGGATTTATGTAGGGAATTCCAGATCCCTGGGAATGGGTTACAGGCTGGGATCTAACCCAGGGGTTCAGTTGGTTTATGTAGAGAATAACAGATCCCTGGGAATGGGTTACAGGCTGGGATCGAACCCAGGGGTTCAGGGGGTTTATGTAGAGAATAACAGATCCCTGGGAATGGGTTACAGGCTGGGATCTAACCCAGGGGTTCAGTGGGTTTATGTAGAGAAAGCAGATCCCTGGGAATGGGTTACAGGCTGGGATCTAACCCAGGGGTTCAGTGCGTTTATGTAGAGAGTTCCAGATCCCTGGGAATGGGTTACAGGCTGGGATCTAACCCAGGGGTTCAGGGGGTTTACGTAGAGAATACCAGATCCCTGGGAATGGGTTACAGGCTGGGATCTAACCCAGGGGTTCAGGGGGTTTATGTAGAGAGTTCCAGATCCCTGGGAATGGGTTACAGGATGAGATCTAACCCAGGGGTTCAGTGGGTTTATGTAGAGAGTTCCAGATCCCTGGGAATGGGTTACAGGCTGAGATCTAACCCTGGGGTTCAGGGGGTTTATGTAGAGAATTCCAGATCCCTGGGAATGGGTTAAAGGCTGGAATCTAACCCAGGGGTTCAGGGAGTTTGGGTAGAGTTTTCCAGATCCCTGGGAATGGGTTACAGGCTATGATCTAACCCAGGGGTTCAGGGGGTTTATGTAGAGAATTCCAGATCCGTGGGAATGAGTTACAGGCTGGGATCTAACCCAGGGGTTCAGGGGGTTTATGTAGAGAATTCCAGATCCCTGGGAATGGGTTACAGGCTGAGATCTAACCCAGGGGTTCAGGGGTTTTATGTAGAGAATTCCAGATCCCTGGGAATGGGTTACAGGCTGGGATCTAACCCAGGGGTTCAGGGGGTTTATGTAGAGAATTCCAGATCCCTGGGAATGGGTTACAGGCTGGGATCTAACCCAGGGGTTCGGTGGGTTTAGGTAGAGAATTCCAGATCCCTGGGAATGGGTTACAGGCTGCGATCTAACCCAGGGGATCTGGGGGTTTAGGTAGAGAATTCCAGATCCCTGGGAATGGGTTACAGGCTGGGATCGAACCCAGGGGTTTAGTTAAAGAATTCCAGATCCCTGGGAATGGGTTACAGGCTGGGATCTAACCTAGGGGTTCAAGGAGTTTAGGTGGAGAATACCAGATCCCTGGGAATGGGTTACAGGCTGGGATCTAACCCAGGGATTCAGGTAGAGAATTCCAGATCCCTGGGAATGGGTTACAGGCTGGGATCTAACCCAGGGGTTCAGGGGGTTTATGTAGGGAATTCCAGATCCCTGGGAATGGGTTACAGGCTGGGATCTAACCCAGGGGTTCAGTTGGTTTATGTAGAGAATAACAGATCCCTGGGAATGGGTTACAGGCTGGGATCGAACCCAGGGGTTCAGGGGGTTTATGTAGAGTATAACAGATCCCTGGGAATGGCTTACAGGCTGGGATCGAACCCAGGGGTTCAGGGGGTTTATGTAGAGAATTCCAGATCCCTGGGAATGGGTTACAGGCTGGGATCTAACCCAGGGGTTCGGTGGGTTTAGGTAGAGAATTCCAGATCCCTGGGAATGGGTTACAGGCTGCGATCTAACCCAGGGGATCTGGGGGTTTAGGTAGAGAATTCCAGATCCCTGGGAATGGGTTACAGGCTGGGATCGAACCCAGGGGTTCAGTTAAAGAATTCCAGATCCCTGGGAATGGGTTACAGGCTGGGATCTAACCTAGGGGTTCAAGGAGTTTAGGTGGAGAATACCAGATCCCTGGGAATGGGTTACAGGCTGGGATCTAACCCAGGGATTCAGGTAGAGAATTCCAGATCCCTGGGAATGGGTTACAGGCTGGGATCTAACCCAGGGGTTCATGGGGTTTATGTAGGGAATTCCAGATCCCTGGGAATGGGTTACAGGCTGGGATCTAACCCAGGGGTTCAGTTGGTTTATGTAGAGAATAACAGATCCCTGGGAATGGGTTACAGGCTGGGATCGAACCCAGGGGTTCAGCGGGTTTATGTAGAGAATAACAGATCCCTGGGAATGGCTTACAGGCTGGGATCGAACCCAGGGGTTCAGTTGGGTAATGTAGAGTATAACAGATCCGTGGGAATGGGTTACAGGCTGGGATCTAACTCAGGGGTTCAGGGGGTTTATGTAGGGAATTCCATATCCCTGGGAATCGGTTACAGGCTGGGATCTAACCCAGGGGTTCAGTTGGTTTATGTAGAGAATAACAGATCCCTGGGAATGGGTTACAGGCTGGGATCGAACCCAGGGGTTCAGGGGGTTTATGTAGAGAATACCAGATCCCTGGGAATGGGTTACAGGCTGGGATCTAACCCAGGGGTTCAGTGGGTTTATGTAGAGAGTTCCAGATCCCTGGGAATGGGTTACAGGCTGGGATCTAACCCAGGGGTTCAGGGGGTTTACGTAGAGAATACCAGATCCCTGGGAATAGGTTACAGGCTGGGATCTAACCCAGGGGTTCAGGGGGTTTATGTAGAGAGTTCCAGATCCCTGGGAATGGGTTACAGGATGAGATCTAACCTAGGGGTTCAGTGGGTTTATGTAGGGAGTTCCAGATCCCTGGGAATGGGTTACAGGCTGAGATCTAACCCTGGGGTTCAGGGGGTTTATGTAGAGAATTCCAGATCCCTGGGAATGGGTTACAGGCTGGGATCTAACCCAGGGGTTCAGGGAGTTTGGGTAGAGATTTCCAGATCCCTGGGAATGGGTTACTGGCTGGGATCTAACCCAGGGGTTCAGGGGGTTTATGTAGAGAATTCCAGATCCGTGGGAATGAGTTACAGGCTGGGATCTAACCCAGGGGTTCAGGGGGTTTATGTAGAGAATTCCAAATCCCTGGGAATGGGTTACAGGCTGAGATCTAACCCAGGGGTTCAGGGGTTTTATGTAGAGAATTCCAGATCCGTGGGAATGGGTTACAGGCTGGGATCTAACCCAGGGGTTCAGGGGGTTTATGTAGAGAATTCCAGATCCCTGGGAATGGGTTACAGGCTGGGATCTAACCCAGGGGTTCGGTGGGTTTAGGTAGAGAATTCCAGATCCCTGGGAATGGGTTACAGGCTGGGATCGAACCCAGGGGTTCAGTTAAAGAATTCCAGATCCCTGGGAATGGGTTACAGGCTGGGATCTAACCTAGGGGTTCAAGGAGTTTAGGTGGAGAATACCAGATCCCTGGGAATGGGTTACAGGCTGGGATCTAACCCAGGGATTCAGGTAGAGAACTCCAGATCCCAGGGAATGGGTTACAGGCTTGGATCTAACCCAGGGGTTCAGGGGGTTTATGTAGGGAATTCCAGATCCCTGGGAATGGGTTACAGGCTGGGATCGAACCCAGGGGTTCAGGGGGTTTAGGTAGAGAATTCCAGATCCCTGGGAATGGGTTACAGGCTGGGATCGAACCCAGGGGTTCAGTTGGTTTATGTAGAGTATAACAGATCCCTGGGAATGGGTTACAGGCTGGGATCGAACCCAGGGGTTCAGGGGGTTTATGTAGGGAATTCCAGATCCCTGGGAATGGGTTACAGGCTGGGATCTAACCCAGGGGTTCAGTTGGTTTATGTAGAGAATAACAGATCCCTGGGAATGGGTTACAGGCTGGGATCGAACCCAGGGGTTCAGGGGGTTTATGTAGAGAATAACAGATCCCTGGGAATGGGTTACAGGCTGGGATCGAACCCAGGGGTTCAGTGGGTTTATGTAGAGAATAACAGATCCCTGGGAATGGGTAACAGGCTGGGATCTAACCCAGGGGTTCTGGGGGTTTAGGTAGAGAATTCCAGATCCCTGGGAATGGGTTACAGGCTGGGATCTAACCCAGGGGTTCTGGGGGTTTATGTAGAGAATACCAGATCCCTGGGAATGGGATACAGGCTGGGATCTAACCCAGGGGTTCTGGGGGTTTAGGTAGAGAATTCCAGATCCCTGGGAATGGGTTACAGGCTGGGATCTAACCCAAGGGTTCAGGTAGAGAATTCCAGATCCCTGGGAATGGGTTACAGGCTAGGATCTAACCCAAGGGTTCAGGTAAAGAATTCCAGATCCCTGGGAATGGGTTACAGGCTGGGATCTAACCCAGGGGTTCAGGGGGTTTATGTAGAGAATTCCAGATCCCTGGGAATGGGTTACAGGCTGGGATCTAACCCAGGGGTTCATGGGGTTTATGTAGAGAATACCAGATCCCTGGGAATGAGTTACAGGCTGGGATCTAACCCAGGGTATCAGGGGGTTTATGTAGAGAATTCCAGATCCCTGGGAATGGGTTACAGGCTGGGATCAAACCCAAGGGTTCAGGTAGAGAATTCCAGATCCCTGGGAATGGGTTACAGGCTGGGATCTAACCCAAGGGTTCAGGTAGAGAATTCCAGATCCCTGGGAATGGGTTACAGGCTGGGATCTAACCCAGGGGTTCAGGGGGTTTATGTAGGGAATTCCAGATCCCTGGGATTGGGTTACAGGATGAGATCTAACCCTGGTGTTCAGTGGGTTTATGTAGAGAATACCAGATCCCTGGGAATGGGTTACAGGCTGGGATCTAACCCAGGGTATCAGGGGGTTTATGTAGAGAATTCCAGATCCCTGGGAATGGGTTACAGGCTGGGATCTAACCCAGGGGTTCAGGGGGTTTATGTAGAGAATACCAGATTCCTGGGAATGAGTTACAGGCTGGGATCTAACCCAGGGGTTCAGGGGGTTTATGTAGAGAATTCCAGATCCCTGGGAATGGGTTACAGGCTGAGATCTAACCCAGGGGTTCAGGGGGTTTATGTAGAGAATACCAGATCCCTGGGAAAGGGTTACAGGCTGGGATCTAACCCAGGGTATCAGGGGGTTTATGTAGAGAATTCCAGATCCCTGGGAATGGGTTACAGGCTGGGATCTAACCTAGGGGTTCAAGGAGTTTAGGTGGAGAATACCAGATCCCTGGGAATGGGTTACTGGCTGGGATCTAACCCAGGGGTTCAGGTAGAGAATACCAGATCCCTGGGAATGGGTTACAGGCTGGGATCTAACCCAGGGGTTCAGGGAGAGAATACCAGATCCCTGGGAATGGGTTACAGTCTGGGATCTAACCCAGGGGTTCATTGGGTTTATGTAGTGAGTTCCAGATCCCTGGGAATGGGTTACAGGATGAGATCTAACCCAGGGGTTCAGGGGGTTTATGTAGAGAATACCAGATCCCTGGGAATGGGTTACAGGCTGGGATCTAACCCAGGGTATCAGGGGGTTCATGTAGAGAATTCCAGATCCCTGGGAATGGGTTACAGGCTGGGATCTAACCTAGGGGTTCAAGGAGTTTAGGTGGAGAATACCAGATCTCTGGGAATGGGTTACAGGCTGGGATCTAACCCAGGGGTTCAGGTAGAGAATACCAGATCCCTGGGAATGGGTTACAGGCTGGGATCTAACCCAGGGGTTCAGGGGGTTTATGTAGGGAATTCCAGATCCCTGGGAATGGGTTACAGGCTGGGATCTAACGCAGGGGTTCAGTTGGTTTATGTAGAGAATAACAGATCCCTGGGAATGGGTTACAGGCTGGGATCTAACCCAGGGGTTCAGGGGGTTTATGTAGGGAATTCCAGATCCCTGGGAATGGGTTACAGGCTGTGATCTAACCCAGGGGTTCAGTTGGTTTATGTAGAGAATAACAGATCCCTGGGAATGGGTTACAGGCTGGGATCGAACCCAGGGGTTCAGGGGGTTTATGTAGAGAATAACAGATCCCTGGGAATGGGTTACAGGCTGGGATCTAACCCAAGGGTTCAGGGTGTTTATGTAGGGAATTCCAGATCCCTGGGAATGGGTTACAGGCTGGGATCTAACCCAGGGGTTCAGTTGGTTTATGTAGAGAATAACAGATCCCTGGGAATGGGTTACAGGCTGGGATCGAACCCAGGTGTTCAGGGGGTTTATGTAGAGAATTCCAGATCCCTGGGAATGGGTTACAGGCTGGGATCTAACCCAGGGGTTCAGTTGGTTTATGTAGAGAATAACAGATCCCTGGGAATGGGTTACAGGCTGGGATCGAACCCACGGGTTCAGGGGGTTTATGTATAGAATAACAGATCCCTGGGAATGGGTTACAGGCTGGGATCGAACCCAGGGGTTCAGTGGGTTTATGTAGAGAATAACAGATCCCTGGGAATGGGTAACAGGCTGGGATCTAACCCAGGGGTTCTGGGGGTTTAGGTAGAGAATTCCAGATCCCTGGGAATGGGTTACAGGCTGGGATCTAACCCAGGGGTTCTGGGGGTTTATGTAGAGAATACCAGATCCCTGGGAATGGGTTACAGGCTGGGATCTAACCCAGGGGTTCTGGGGGTTTAGGTAGAGAATTCCAGATCCCTGGGAATGGGTTACAGGCTGGGATCTAACCCAAGGGTTCAGGTAGAGAATTCCAGATCCCTGGGAATGGGTTACAGACTAGGATCTAACCCAAGGGTTCAGGTAAAGAATTCCAGATCCCTGGGAATGGGTTACAGGCTGGGATCTAACCCAGGGGTTCAGGGGGTTTATGTAGAGAATTCCAGATCCCTGGGAATGGGTTACAGGCTGGGATCTAACCCAGGGGTTCAGGGGGTTTATGTAGAGAATACCAGATCCCTGGGAATGAGTTACAGGCTGGGATCTAACCCAGGGTATCAGGGGGTTTATGTAGAGAATTCCAGATCCCTGGGAATGGGTTACAGGCTGGGATCAAACCAAAGGGTTCAGGTAGAGAATTCCAGATCCCTGGGAATGGGTTACAGGCTGGGATCTAACCCAAGGGTTCAGGTAGAGAATTCCAGATCCCTGGGAATGGGTTACAGGCTGGGATCTAACCCAGGGGTTCAGGGGGTTTATGTAGGGAATTCCAGATCCCTGGGATTGGGTTACAGGATGAGATCTAACCCTGGTGTTCAGTGGGTTTATGTAGAGAATACCAGATCCCTGGGAATGGGTTACAGGCTGGGATCTAACCCAGTGTATCAGGGGGTTTATGTAGAGAATTCCAGATCCCTGGGAATGGGTTACAGGCTGGGATCTAACCCAGGGGTTCAGGGGGTTTATGTAGAGAATACCAGATTCCTGGGAATGAGTTACAGGCTGGGATCTAACCCAGGGGTTCAGGGGGTTTATGTAGAGAATTCCAGATCCCTGGGAATGGGTTACAGGCTGAGATCTAACCCAGGGGTTCAGGGGGTTTATGTAGAGAATACCAGATCCCTGGGAATGGGTTACAGGCTGGGATCTAACCCAGGGTATCAGGGGGTTTATGTAGAGAATTCCAGATCCCTGGGAATGGGTTACAGGCTGGGATCTAACCTAGGGGTTCAAGGAGTTTAGGTGGAGAATACCAGATCCCTGGGAATGGGTTACTGGCTGGGATCTAACCCAGGGGTTCAGGTAGAGAATACCAGATCCCTGGGAATGGGTTACAGGCTGGGATCTAACCCAGGGGTTCAGGGAGAGAATACCAGATCCCTGGGAATGGGTTACAGTCTGGGATCTAACCCAGGGGTTCATTGGGTTTATGTAGTGAGTTCCAGATCCCTGGGAATGGGTTACAGGATGAGATCTAACCCAGGGGTTCAGGGGGTTTATGTAGAGAATACCAGATCCCTGGGAATGGGTTACAGGCTGGGATCTAACCCAGGGTATCAGGGGGTTCATGTAGAGAATTCCAGATCCCTGGGAATGGGTTACAGGCTGGGATCTAACCTAGGGGTTCAAGGAGTTTAGGTGGAGAATACCAGATCTCTGGGAATGGGTTACAGGCTGGGATCTAACCCAGGGGTTCAGGTAGAGAATACCAGATCCCTGGGAATGGGTTACAGGCTGGGATCTAACCCAGGGGTTCAGGTAGAGAATACCAGATCCCTGGGAATGGGTTACAGTCTGGGATCTAACCCAGGGGTTCAGTGGGTTTATGTAGAGAGTTCCAGATCCCTGGGAATGGGTTACAGGATGAGATCTAACCCAGGGTATCAGGGGGTTCATGTAGAGAATTCCAGATCCCTGGGAATGGGTTACAGGCTGGGATCTAACCTAGGGGTTCAAGGAGTTTAGGTGGAGAATACCAGATCTCTGGGAATGGGTTACAGGCTGGGATCTAACCCAGGGGTTCAGGTAGAGATTACCAGATCCCTGGGAATGGGTTACAGGCTGGGATCTAACCCAGGGGTTCAGGGGGTTTATGTAGGGAATTCCAGATCCCTGGGAATGGGTTACAGGCTGGGATCTAACCCAGGGGTTCAGTTGGTTTATGTAGAGAATAACAGATCCCTGGGAATGGGTTACAGGCTGGGATCTAACCCAGGGGTTCAGGGGGTTTATGTAGGGAATTCCAGATCCCTGGGAATGGGTTACAGGCTGTGATCTAACCCAGGGGTTCAGTTGGTTTATGTAGAGAATAATAGATCCCTGGGAATGGGTTACAGGCTGGGATCGAACCCAGGCGTTCAGGGGGTTTATGTAGAGAATAACAGATCCCTGGGAATGGGTTACAGGCTGGGATCTAACCCAGGGGTTCAGGGTGTTTATATAGGGAATTCCAGATCCCTGGGAATGGGTTACAGGCTGGGATCTAACCCAGGGGTTCAGTTGGTTTATGTAGAGAATAACAGATCCCTGGGAATGGGTTACAGGCTGGGATCGAACCCAGGGGTTCAGGGGGTTTATGTAGAGAATTCCAGATCCCTGGGAATGGGTTACAGGCTGGGATCTAACCCAGGGGTTCAGTTGGTTTATGTAGAGAATAACAGATCCCTGGGAATGGGTTACAGGCTGGGATCGAACCCAGGGGTTCAGGGGGTTTATGTAGAGAATAACAGATCCCTGGGAATGGGTTACAGGCTGGGATCGAACCCTGGGGTTCAGTGGGTTTATGTAGAGAATAACAGATCCCTGGGAATGGGTAACAGGCTGGGATCTAACCCAGGGGTTCTGGGGGTTTAGGTAGAGAATTCCAGATCCCTGGGAATGGGTTACAGGCTGGGATCTAACCCAGGGGTTCTGGGGGTTTATGTAGAGAATACCAGATCCCTGGGAATGGGTTACAGGCTGGGATCTAACCCAGGGGTTCTGGGGGTTTAGGTAGAGAATTCCAGATCCCTGGGAATGGGTTACAGGCTGGGATCTAACCCAAGGGTTCAGGTAGAGAATTCCAGATCCCTGGGAATGGGTTACAGGCTAGGATCTAACCCATGGGTTCAGGTAAAGAATTCCAGATCCCTGGGAATGGGTTACAGGCTGGGATCTAACCCAGGGGTTCAGGGGGTTTATGTAGAGAATTCCAGATCCCTGGGAATGGGTTACAGGCTGGGATCTAACCCAGGGGTTCAGGGGGTTTATGTAGAGAATACCAGATTCCTGGGAATGAGTTACAGGCTGGGATCTAACCCAGGGTATCAGGGGGTTTATGTAGAGAATTCCAGATCCCTGGGAATGGGTTACAGGCTGGGATCAAACCAAAGGGTTCAGGTAGAGAATTCCAGATCCCTGGGAATGGGTTACAGGCTGGGATCTAACCCAAGGGTTCAGGTAGAGAATTCCAGATCCCTGGGAATGGGTTACAGGCTGGGATCTAACCCAGGGGTTCAGGGGGTTTATGTAGGGAATTCCAGATCCCTGGGATTGGGTTACAGGATGAGATCTAACCCTGGTGTTCAGTGGGTTTATGTAGAGAATACCAGATCCCTGGGAATGGGTTACAGGCTGGGATCTAACCCAGGGTATCAGGGGGTTTATGTAGAGAATTCCAGATCCCTGGGAATGGGTTACAGGCTGGGATCTAACCCAGGGGTTCAGGGGGTTTATGTAGAGAATACCAGATTCCTGGGAATGAGTTACAGGCTGGGATCTAACCCAGGGGTTCAGGGGGTTTATGTAGAGAATTCCAGATCCCTGGGAATGGGTTACAGGCTGAGATCTAACCCAGGGGTTCAGGGGGTTTATGTAGAGAATACCAGATCCCTGGGAATGGGTTACAGGCTGGGATCTAACCCAGGGTATCAGGGGGTTTATGTAGAGAATTCCAGATCCCTGGGAATGGGTTACAGGCTGGGATCTAACCTAGGGGTTCAAGGAGTTTAGGTGGAGAATACCAGATCCCTGGGAATGGGTTACTGGCTGGGATCTAACCCAGGGGTTCAGGTAGAGAATACCAGATCCCTGGGAATGGGTTACAGGCTGGGATCTAACCCAGGGGTTCAGGGAGAGAATACCAGATCCCTGGGAATGGGTTACAGTCTGGGATCTAACCCAGGGGTTCATTGGGTTTATGTAGTGAGTTCCAGATCCCTGGGAATGGGTTACAGGATGAGATCTAACCCAGGGGTTCAGGGGGTTTATGTAGAGAATACCAGATCCCTGGGAATGGGTTACAGGCTGGGATCTAACCCAGGGTATCAGGGGGTTCATGTAGAGAATTCCAGATCCCTGGGAATGGGTTACAGGCTGGGATCTAACCTAGGGGTTCAAGGAGTTTAGGTGGAGAATACCAGATCTCTGGGAATGGGTTACAGGCTGGGATCTAACCCAGGGGTTCAGGTAGAGAATACCAGATCCCTGGGAATGGGTTACAGGCTGGGATCTAACCCAGGGGTTCAGGTAGAGAATACCAGATCCCTGGGAATGGGTTACAGTCTGGGATCTAACCCAGGGGTTCAGTGGGTTTATGTAGAGAGTTCCAGATCCCTGGGAATGGGTTACAGGCTGAGATCTAACCCTGGGGTTCAGGGGGTTAATGTAGAGAATTCCAGATCCGTGGGAATGGGTTACAGGCTGGGATCTAACCCAGCGGTTCAGGGAGTTTGGGTAGAGATTTCCAGATCCCTGGGAATGGGTTACAGGATGAGATCTAACCCAGGGGTTCAGGCGGTTTATGTAGAGAATTCCAGATCCGTGGGAATGGGTTACAGACTGGGATCTAACCCAGGGGTTCAGGGGGTTTATGTAGAGAATACCAGATCCCTGGGAATGGGTTACAGGCTGGGATCTAACCCAGGGGTTCAGGGGGTTTATGTAGAGAATACCAGATCCCTGGGAATGGGTTACAGGCTGGGATCTAACCCAGGGGTTCAGGGGTTTTATGTAGAGAATACCAGATCCCTGGGAATGGGTTACAGGCTGGGATCTAACCCAGGGGTTCAGGGGGTTTATGTAGAGAATACCAGATCCCTGGGAATGGATTACAGGCTGCGATCTAACCCAGGGGTTCAGTGGGTTTATGTAGAGAGTTCCAGATCCCTGGGAATGGGTTACAGGCTGAGATCTAACCCTGGGGTTCAGGGGGTTAATGTAGAGAATTCCAGATCCCTGGGAATGGGTTTCAGGCTGGGATCTATCCCAGCGGTTCAGGGAGTTTGGGTAGAGAGTTCCAGATCCCTGGGAATGGGTTACAGGATGAGATCTAACCCAGGGGTTCAGGGGGTTTATGTAGAGAATTCCAGATCCGTGGGAATGGGTTACAGGCTGGGATCTAACCCAGGGTATCAGGGGGTTTATGTAGAGAATTCCAGATCCCTGGGAATGGGTTACAGGCTGGGATCAAACCCAAGGGTTCAGGTAGAGAATTCCAGATCCCTGGGAATGGGTTACAGGCTGGGATCTAACCCAAGGGTTCAGGTAGAGAATTCCAGATCCCTGGGAATGGGTTACAGGCTGGGATCTAACCCAGGGGTTCAGGGGGTTTAGATAGATAGATAGATAGATAGATAGATACTTTATTCATCCCCATGGGGAAATTCAACATTTTTTCCAATGTCCCATACACTTGTTGTAGCAAAAACTCATTACATACAATACTTAACTCAGTAATAATATGATATGCATCTAAATCACTAATTCAAAAAGCATTAATAATAGCTTTAAAAAAAAGTTCTTAAGTCCTGGCAGTTGAATTGTAAAGCCTAATGGCATTGGGGAGTATTGACCTCTTCATCCTGTCTGAGGAGCATTGCATCGACAGTAACCTGTCGCTGAAACTGCTTCTCTGTCTCTGGATGGTGCTATGTAGAGGATGTTCAGGGTTTTCCATAATTGACCGTAGCCTACTCAGCGCCCTTCGCTCAGCTACCGATGTTAAACTCTCCAGTACTTTGCCCACGACAGAGCCCGCCTTCCTTATCAGCTTATTAAGACGTGAGGCGTCCTTCTTCTTAATGCTTCCTCCCCAACACGCCACCACAAAGAAGAGGGCGCTCTCAACAACTGACCTATAGAACATCATCAGCATCTCACTGCAGACATTGAATGACGCCAACCTTCTAAGGAAGTACAGTCGACTCTGTGCCTTCCTGCACAAGGCATCTGTGTTGGCAGTCCAGTCTAGCTTCTCGTCCAACTGTACTCCCAGATACTTGTAGGTCTTAACCTGCTCCACACATTCTCCATTAATGATCACTGGCTCCATATGAGGCCTAGATCTCCTAAAGTCCACCACCATCTCCTTGGTCTTGGTGACATTGAGACGCAGGTAGTTTGAGTTGCACCATATCACAAAGTCCTGTATCAGTTTCCTATACTCCTCCTCCTGTCCATTCCTGACACACCCCACTATGGCCGTGTCATCAGCGAACTTCTGCACATGGCAGGACTCCGAGTTATATTGGAAGTCAGATGTGTACAGGGTGAACAGGACCGGAGAGAGTACGGTTCCCTGTGGCGCTCCTGTGCTGCTGACCACTGTGTCAGACCTACAGTCTCCCAACCGCACATACTGAGGTCTATCTGTCAAGTAGTCCACTATCCAATCCACCATGTGAGAGTCTACTCCCATCTCCGTTAGTTTGTGCTTTAAGATCTTGGGCTGGATGGTGTTAAAGGCACTAGAGAAGTCAAGGAATGTAATCCTCACAGCACAACTGACCCCATCTAGGTGAGAGAGTGATTTGTGCAGCAAATACGTGATAGCATCCTCCACTCCCACCTTCTCCTTATACGCAAACTGAAGCGGATCCCGGGCGTGCCTGGTTTGTGGCCTCAGATTCTGTATTATCAGCCGCTCCATGGTCTTCATCACGTGCGACGTCAAGGCAACAGGTCTGAAGTCATTCAACTCCTTTGGTTGTTGTTTCTTCGGTACCGGTACAATACAAGATGTTTTCCACTGTCTGGGTACTCTTCTCTGATCTAGACTCATGTTGAAGATGCGCTGTAGTGGTTCTCCCAGTTCAGTTGCACAGGCCCTCAGTAATCGTGGGGAAACTCCATCCGGTCCAGCCGCCTTGCTGGTACAGATCTTCCTCAGTTGACCTTCCACCTGTGCAGCCGTAAACCTGGGCGTGGGCCAGGTCTCCTGTGAGTGGATATTTTCCTGTGAGGGAAGTAAGCCTGGTGTGGAGTTCTGCAGTGAGGGTGAGATTGTGCTGTCGAACCTATTGAAGAAGTTGTTCAGCTGGTTCGCTTTCTCCACATCTCCACTTATGTTTGCCCCCCGCTTTGCACCACATCCGGTGATGATCTTCATCCCATCCCACACCTCCTTCATGCTTTTTTCCTGCAGCTTTTGTTCTAACTTCCTCCTATACTGCTCCTTTGCCCCCCTTATCTGTACTCTGAGTTCCTTCTGAACTCTTTTAAGCTCCAACCGATCACCATCTTTAAAGGCCCTCTTCTTCTGGTTTAGGAGGCCTTTGATGTGACTAGTGATCCAGGGCTTATTATTGGGATAGGGATACATTATTATGTAGGGAATTCCAGATCCCTGGGATTGGGTTACAGGATGAGATCTAACCCTGGTGTTCAGTGGGTTTATGTAGAGAATACCAGATCCCTGGGAATGGGTTACAGGCTGGGATCTAACCCAGGGTATCAGGGGGTTTATGTAGAGAATTCCAGATCCCTGGGAATGGGTTACAGGCTGGGATCTAACCCAGGGGTTCAGGGGGTTTATGTAGAGAATACCAGATTCCTGGGAATGAGTTACAGGCTGGGATCTAACCCAGGGGTTCAGGGGGTTTATGTAGAGAATTCCAGATCCCTGGGAATGGGTTACAGGCTGAGATCTAACCCAGGGGTTCAGGGGGTTTATGTAGAGAATACCAGATCCCTGGGAAAGGGTTACAGGCTGGGATCTAACCCAGGGTATCAGGGGGTTTATGTAGAGAATTCCAGATCCCTGGGAATGGGTTACAGGCTGGGATCTAACCTAGGGGTTCAAGGAGTTTAGGTGGAGAATACCAGATCCCTGGGAATGGGTTACTGGCTGGGATCTAACCCAGGGGTTCAGGTAGAGAATACCAGATCCCTGGGAATGGGTTACAGGCTGGGATCTAACCCAGGGGTTCAGGGAGAGAATACCAGATCCCTGGGAATGGGTTACAGTCTGGGATCTAACCCAGGGGTTCATTGGGTTTATGTAGTGAGTTCCAGATCCCTGGGAATGGGTTACAGGATGAGATCTAACCCAGGGGTTCAGGGGGTTTATGTAGAGAATACCAGATCCCTGGGAATGGGTTACAGGCTGGGATCTAACCCAGGGTATCAGGGGGTTCATGTAGAGAATTCCAGATCCCTGGGAATGGGTTACAGGCTGGGATCTAACCTAGGGGTTCAAGGAGTTTAGGTGGAGAATACCAGATCTCTGGGAATGGGTTACAGGCTGGGATCTAACCCAGGGGTTCAGGTAGAGAATACCAGATCCCTGGGAATGGGTTACAGGCTGGGATCTAACCCAGGGGTTCAGGGGGTTTATGTAGGGAATTCCAGATCCCTGGGAATGGGTTACAGGCTGGGATCTAACCCAGGGGTTCAGTTGGTTTATGTAGAGAATAACAGATCCCTGGGAATGGGTTACAGGCTGGGATCTAACCCAGGGGTTCAGGGGGTTTATGTAGGGAATTCCAGATCCCTGGGAATGGGTTACAGGCTGGGATCTAACCCAGGGGTTCAGTTGGTTTATGTAGAGAATAACAGATCCCTGGGAATGGGTTACAGGCTGGGATCGAACCCAGGGGTTCAGGGGGTTTATGTAGAGAATAACAGATCCCTGGGAATGGGTTACAGGCTGGGATCTAACCCAGGGGTTCAGGGTGTTTATGTAGGGAATTCCAGATCCCTGGGAATGGGTTACAGGCTGGGATCTAACCCAGGGGTTCAGTTGGTTTATGTAGAGAATAACAGATCCCTGGGAATGGGTTACAGGCTGGGATCGAACCCAGGGGTTCAGGGGGTTTATGTAGAGAATTCCAGATCCCTGGGAATGGGTTACAGGCTGGGATCTAACCCAGGGGTTCAGTTGGTTTATGTAGAGAATAACAGATCCCTGGGAATGGGTTACAGGCTGGGATCGAACCCAGGGGTTCAGGGGGTTTATGTAGAGAATAACAGATCCCTGGGAATGGGTTACAGGCTGGGATCGAACCCAGGGGTTCAGTGGGTTTATGTAGAGAATAACAGATCCCTGGGAATGGGTAACAGGCTGGGATCTAACCCAGGGGTTCTGGGGGTTTAGGTAGAGAATTCCAGATCCCTGGGAATGGGTTACAGGCTGGGATCTAACCCAGGGGTTCTGGGGGTTTATGTAGAGAATTCCAGATCCCTGGGAATGGGTTACAGGCTGGGATCTAACCCAGGGGTTCTGGGGGTTTAGGTAGAGAATTCCAGATCCCTGGGAATGGGTTACAGGCTGGGATCTAACCCAAGGGTTCAGGTAGAGAATTCCAGATCCCTGGGAATGGGTTACAGGCTAGGATCTAACCCAAGGGTTCAGGTAAAGAATTCCAGATCCCTGGGAATGGGTTACAGGCTGGGATCTAACCCAGGGGTTCAGGGGGTTTATGTAGAGAATTCCAGATCCCTGGGAATGGGTTACAGGCTGGGATCTAACCCAGGGGTTCAGGGGGTTTATGCAGAGAATACCAGATCCCTGGGAATGAGTTACAGGCTGGGATCTAACCCAGGGTATCAGGGGGTTTATGTAGAGAATTCCAGATCCCTGGGAATGGGTTACAGGCTGGGATCAAACCCAAGGGTTCAGGTAGAGAATTCCAGATCCCTGGGAATGGGTTACAGGCTGGGATCTAACCCAAGGGTTCAGGTAGAGAATTCCAGATCCCTGGGAATGGGTTACAGGCTGGGATCTAACCCAGGGGTTCAGGGGGTTTATGTAGGGAATTCCAGATCCCTGGGATTGGGTTACAGGATGAGATCTAACCCTGGTGTTCAGTGGGTTTATGTAGAGAATACCAGATCCCTGGGAATGGGTTACAGGCTGGGATCTAACCCAGGGTATCAGGGGGTTTATGTAGAGAATTCCAGATCCCTGGGAATGGGTTACAGGCTGGGATCTAACCCAGGGGTTCAGGGGGTTTATGTAGAGAATACCAGATTCCTGGGAATGAGTTACAGGCTGGGATCTAACCCAGGGGTTCAGGGGGTTTATGTAGAGAATTCCAGATCCCTGGGAATGGGTTACAGGCTGAGATCTAACCCAGGGGTTCAGGGGGTTTATGTAGAGAATACCAGATCCCTGGGAATGGGTTACAGGCTGGGATCTAACCCAGGGTATCAGGGGGTTTATGTAGAGAATTCCAGATCCCTGGGAATGGGTTACAGGCTGGGATCTAACCTAGGGGTTCAAGGAGTTTAGGTGGAGAATACCAGATCTCTGGGAATGGGTTACAGGCTGGGATCTAACCCAGGGGTTCAGGTAGAGAATACCAGATCCCTGGGAATGGGTTACAGGCTGGGATCTAACCCAGGGGTTCAGGGGGTTTATGTAGAGAATACCATATCCCTGGGAATGGGTTACAGGCTGGGATCTAACCCAGGGGTTCAGGGGTTTTATGTAGAGAATACCAGATCCCTGGGAATGGGTTACAGGCTGGGATCTAACCCAGGGGTTCAGGGGGTTTATGTAGAGAATACCAGATCCCTGGGAATGGGTTACAGGCTGCGATCTAACCCAGGGGTTCAGTGGGTTTATGTAGAGAGTTCCAGATCCCTGGGAATGGGTTACAGGCTGAGATCTAACCCTGGGGTTCAGGGGGTTAATGTAGAGAATTCCAGATCCCTGGGAATGGGTTTCAGGCTGGGATCTAACCCAGCGGTTCAGGGAGTTTGGGTAGAGAGTTCCAGATCCCTGGGAATGGGTTACAGGATGAGATCTAACCCAGGGGTTCAGGGGGTTTATGTAGAGAATTCCAGATCCGTGGGAATGGGTTACAGGCTGGGATCTAACCCAGGGGTTCAGGGGGTTTATGTAGAGAATACCAGATCCCTGGGAATGGGTTACAGGCTGGGATCTAACCCAGGGGTTCAGGGGGTTTATGTAGAGAATACCAGATCCCTGGGAATGGGTTACAGGCTGGGATCTAACCCAGGGGTTCAGGGGTTTTATGTAGAGAATACCAGATCCCTGGGAATGGGTTACAGGCTGGGATCTAACCCAGGGGTTCAGGGGGTTTATGTAGAGAATACCAGATCCCTGGGAATGGGTTACAGGCTGGAATCTAACCCAGGGGTTCAGGGGGTTTATGTAGGGAATTCCAGATCCCTGGGAATGGGTTACAGGCTGGGATCTAACCCAGGGGTTCAGTTGGTTTATGTAGAGAATAACAGATCCCTGGGAATGGGTTACAGGCTGGGATCTAACCCAGGGGTTCAGGGGGTTTATGTAGGGAATTCCAGATCCCTGGGAATGGGTTACAGGCTGGGATCTAACCCAGGGGTTCAGTTGGTTTATGTAGAGAATAACAGATCCCTGGGAATGGGTTACAGGCTGGGATCGAACCCAGGGGTTCAGGGGGTTTATGTAGAGAATAACAGATCCCTGGGAATGGGTTACAGGCTGGGATCTAACCCAGGGGTTCAGGGTGTTTATGTAGGGAATTCCAGATCCCTGGGAATGGGTTACAGGCTGGGATCTAACCCAGGGGTTCAGTTGGTTTATGTAGAGAATAACAGATCCCTGGGAATGGGTTACAGGCTGGGATCGAACCCAGGGGTTCAGGGGGTTTATGTAGAGAATTCCAGATCCCTGGGAATGGGTTACAGGCTGGGATCTAACCCAGGGGTTCAGTTGGTTTATGTAGAGAATAACAGATCCCTGGGAATGGGTTACAGGCTGGGATCGAACCCAGGGGTTCAGGGGGTTTATGTAGAGAATAACAGATCCCTGGGAATGGGTTACAGGCTGGGATCGAACCCAGGGGTTCAGTGGGTTTATGTAGAGAATAACAGATCCCTGGGAATGGGTAACAGGCTGGGATCTAACCCAGGGGTTCTGGGGGTTTAGGTAGAGAATTCCAGATCCCTGGGAATGGGTTACAGGCTGGGATCTAACCCAGGGGTTCTGGGGGTTTATGTAGAGAATTCCAGATCCCTGGGAATGGGTTACAGGCTGGGATCTAACCCAGGGGTTCTGGGGGTTTAGGTAGAGAATTCCAGATCCCTGGGAATGGGTTACAGGCTGGGATCTAACCCAAGGGTTCAGGTAGAGAATTCCAGATCCCTGGGAATGGGTTACAGGCTAGGATCTAACCCAAGGGTTCAGGTAAAGAATTCCAGATCCCTGGGAATGGGTTACAGGCTGGGATCTAACCCAGGGGTTCAGGGGGTTTATGTAGAGAATTCCAGATCCCTGGGAATGGGTTACAGGCTGGGATCTAACCCAGGGGTTCAGGGGGTTTATGCAGAGAATACCAGATCCCTGGGAATGAGTTACAGGCTGGGATCTAACCCAGGGTATCAGGGGGTTTATGTAGAGAATTCCAGATCCCTGGGAATGGGTTACAGGCTGGGATCAAACCCAAGGGTTCAGGTAGAGAATTCCAGATCCCTGGGAATGGGTTACAGGCTGGGATCTAACCCAAGGGTTCAGGTAGAGAATTCCAGATCCCTGGGAATGGGTTACAGGCTGGGATCTAACCCAGGGGTTCAGGGGGTTTATGTAGGGAATTCCAGATCCCTGGGATTGGGTTACAGGATGAGATCTAACCCTGGTGTTCAGTGGGTTTATGTAGAGAATACCAGATCCCTGGGAATGGGTTACAGGCTGGGATCTAACCCAGGGTATCAGGGGGTTTATGTAGAGAATTCCAGATCCCTGGGAATGGGTTACAGGCTGGGATCTAACCCAGGGGTTCAGGGGGTTTATGTAGAGAATACCAGATTCCTGGGAATGAGTTACAGGCTGGGATCTAACCCAGGGGTTCAGGGGGTTTATGTAGAGAATTCCAGATCCCTGGGAATGGGTTACAGGCTGAGATCTAACCCAGGGGTTCAGGGGGTTTATGTAGAGAATACCAGATCCCTGGGAATGGGTTACAGGCTGGGATCTAACCCAGGGTATCAGGGGGTTTATGTAGAGAATTCCAGATCCCTGGGAATGGGTTACAGGCTGGGATCTAACCTAGGGGTTCAAGGAGTTTAGGTGGAGAATACCAGATCTCTGGGAATGGGTTACAGGCTGGGATCTAACCCAGGGGTTCAGGTAGAGAATACCAGATCCCTGGGAATGGGTTACAGGCTGGGATCTAACCCAGGGGTTCAGGTAGAGAATACCAGATCCCTGGGAATGGGTTACAGTCTGGGATCTAACCCAGGGGTTCAGTGGGTTTATGTAGAGAGTTCCAGATCCCTGGGAATGGGTTACAGGCTGAGATCTAACCCTGGGGTTCAGGGGGTTAATGTAGAGAATTCCAGATCCCTGGGAATGGGTTACAGGCTGGGATCTAACCCAGCGGTTCAGGGAGTTTGGGTAGAGATTTCCAGATCCCTGGGAATGGGTTACAGGATGAGATCTAACCCAGGGGTTCAGGCGGTTTATGTAGAGAATTCCAGATCCGTGGGAATGGGTTACAGGCTGGGATCTAACCCAGGGGTTCAGGGGGTTTATGTAGAGAATACCAGATCCCTGGGAATGGGTTACAGGCTGGGATCTAACCCAGGGGTTCAGGGGGTTTATGTAGAGAATACCATATCCCTGGGAATGGGTTACAGGCTGGGATCTAACCCAGGGGTTCAGGGGTTTTATGTAGAGAATACCAGATCCCTGGGAATGGGTTACAGGCTGGGATCTAACCCAGGGGTTCAGGGGGTTTATGTAGAGAATACCAGATCCCTGGGAATGGGTTACAGGCTGCGATCTAACCCAGGGGTTCAGTGGGTTTATGTAGAGAGTTCCAGATCCCTGGGAATGGGTTACAGGCTGAGATCTAACCCTGGGGTTCAGGGGGTTAATGTAGAGAATTCCAGATCCCTGGGAATGGGTTTCAGGCTGGGATCTAACCCAGCGGTTCAGGGAGTTTGGGTAGAGAGTTCCAGATCCCTGGGAATGGGTTACAGGATGAGATCTAACCCAGGGGTTCAGGGGGTTTATGTAGAGAATTCCAGATCCGTGGGAATGGGTTACAGGCTGGGATCTAACCCAGGGGTTCAGGGGGTTTATGTAGAGAATACCAGATCCCTGGGAATGGGTTACAGGCTGGGATCTAACCCAGGGGTTCAGGGGGTTTATGTAGAGAATACCAGATCCCTGGGAATGGGTTACAGGCTGGGATCTAACCCAGGGGTTCAGGGGTTTTATGTAGAGAATACCAGATCCCTGGGAATGGGTTACAGGCTGGGATCTAACCCAGGGGTTCAGGGGGTTTATGTAGAGAATACCAGATCCCTGGGAATGGGTTACAGGCTGGGATCTAACCCAGGGGTTCAGGGGGTTTATGTAGAGAATTCCAGATCCCTGGGATTGGGTTACAGGCTGGGATCTAACCCAGGGGTTCAGGGGGTTTATGTAGAGAATACCAGATCCCTGGGAATGGGTTACAGGCTGGGATCTAACCCAGGGGTTCAGGGGGTTTATGTAGAGAATACCAGATCCCTGGGAATGGGTTACAGGCTGGGATCTAACCCAGGGGTTCAGGAATTCCAGATCCCTGGGAATGGGTTACAGGCTGGGATCTAACCCAGGGGTTCAGGGGGTTTATGTAGAGAATTCCAGTTCCCTGGGAATGGGTTACAGGCTGGGATCTGACCCAGGGGTTCAAGGGGTTTAGGTAGAGTATATTAGATCCCTGAGAGTGGTTTAAAGCATGGAATCTAGAGGTTCTACGGTTTATTTTCTTTTCAAATCTTTTTATTATTATTATCCAAAATAACAGGTGTAGATTGAAGTAGGAAACTCTTACAATGACTCAAGGGGAAGGAAAAACAATATTTTAAAGACTGAAAAATATGGTGAGACAAAAAAACAGAAAAGAAAAAAAACCCTACTAAAGCAAAGAAAAGTGAGGGAAAAGACCCATCAGGTCTTGAAGAACCTGATTGGTCATCAGAACCCTGGAGCCGTGTTTCATAGAAAAAGCTTCTAAAGATAAACATCAGACAGTCAGCAAAAAAAAATACCAAAACTTACAACTAGAGCGTGGAGAAAATCCATCAATTAACTCAAAATGGTCGTAACCAGCAAATGAACCCCGTCTTTTCTCAAATTCAAACATGGGTTCCAAGGTTCGACTTCTAATTTTCTCCAAATAAGACATAGCATCACTTGAGAGAACCATTGTGACAGAGTGGGAGAGGTTCTACGGTTTACATATAGAATGATATTATTTTATTGTGTAAATTAGCTATTGTGTAAATTTATATCTAACTAATGTCAAGTCGAGTTTATTGTCATCTGTACGTCCGCATGTGCGTGGTTGCTATGGAAACCCCTGCATCACAGGCTGACAGTGTCAGATCAGTGTGTCTGCCTTGTGATGCAGTTGTGTGCTGGGCCCGGACACATGTGAACGTCCAGCAATCTAAAGTTGCCGGCTCTCTCCACCACCTATCCGCCAGCGTAGATTGGCCCACGTTCACCCTCCTGCCCCTCCTTGAAGCCAGCGATCGGCTCGTTAGTTTTACCGCCGTTGAGCCAGAGGCTGTTGTTGTAGCACCGCTCAACCAGGGGTCCTACCTCACTCCTCCACCAGGGGTCCTACCTCACTCCTCCACCAGGGGTCCTACCTCACCCCTCTACCAGGGGTCCTACCTCACTCCTCCACCAGGGGTCCTACCCTCACTCCTCCACCAGGGGTCCTACCTCACTCCTGTACCGGGGGTCCTACCTCACCCCTCTACCAGGGTCCTACCTCACTCCTGTACCAGGGGTCCTACCTCACTCCTCCACCAGGGGTCCTACCTCACCCCTCTACCAGGGGTCCTACCTCACTCCTGTACCGGGGGTCCTACCTCACTCCTCCACCAGGGGTCCTACCTCACCCCTCTACCAGGGGTCCTACCTCACCCCTCTACCAGGGGTCCTACCTCACTCCTGTACCGGGGGTCCTACCTCACTCCTCCACCAGGGGTCCTACCTCACCCCTCAACCAGGGGTCCTACCTCACCCCTCTACCAGGGGTCCTACCTCACTCCTGTACCGGGGGTCCTACCTCACCCCTGTACCACGGGTCCTATCTCACTCCTCAACCGGGGTCCTACCTCACTCCTCCACCAGGGGTCCTACCTCACTCCTCAACCAGGGGTCCTACCTCACCCCTGTACCACGGGTCCTATCTCACTCCTCAACCGGGGTCCTACCTCACCCCTCAACCAGGGGTCCTACCTCACTCCTCCACCAGGGGTCCTACCTCACCCCTCTACCAGGGGTCCTACCTCACCCCTCTACCAGGGGTCCTACCTCACTCCTGTACCGGGGTCCTACCTCACTCCTCCACCAGGGGTCCTACCTCAACCCCTCAACCAGGGGTCCTACCTCACCCCTCTACCAGGGGTCCTACCTCACTCCTGTACCGGGGGTCCTACCTCACCCCTGTACCACGGGTCCTATCTCACTCCTCAACCGGGGTCCTACCTCACTCCTCCACCAGGGGTCCTACCTCACTCCTGTACCGGGGGTCCTACCTCACCCCTGTACCACGGGTCCTATCTCACTCCTCAACCGGGGTCCTACCTCACCCCTCAACCAGGGGTCCTACCTCACCCCTCTACCAGGGGTCCTACCTCACTCCTGTACCGGGGGTCCTACCTCACCCCTGTACCACGGGTCCTATCTCACTCCTCAACCGGGGTCCTACCTCACTCCTCCACCAGGGGTCCTACCTCACTCCTCTACCAGGGGTCCTACCTCGCTCCTCTACTGGGGGTCCTACCTCACTACATCCCTGTTCCCGGTGTCCTACCTCACCCCTGTATCCTGGTTCATCTACTCTGTGATTCATCAACAGTGGAGTCGACAACCGATTTGTGGATGGCGTTTGGCCACACACTCGCCTGTCCATCGGGGGTAGAGTGGGTGCTTAGCACGCAGCCTCGACGTGCTCCTGTGATGGTGCAGTTGTTCAGAATCGATTCAGGGCTATTTCTATTGACATATGTTGTGAAATTTGTTATTTTGCTGCAGCAGTACAGTGGAGCACAAATATATACGATAAGTTATAGTAATAAATATTATTTATTACTTTATTTAGTGATACAAAATGTTACAGGCTCTTGCAAACCAATCAGTCCCACACTGCCAATTCTACCCATGTGACCAATTAGCCTACAAACCCGTCTGTATTTGGACCGTGGGAGGAAACCTGCTGGGTCACAGGGAGAGCATGCAAACTCCTCAACAGACAGTGGCAGAATTGACCCCAGGTTGCTGATGCAATCCTCACAGAGGGATCAGAAGTGGAGAGAGGGGCCAATTTCAAGTCCCTACAGTCAATATCTCTGAGGATCTAACCTGGTCCCAACCGCTATATCATGCCTCTATAAAGGCAAGGCAACGGCTATATTTCATAAGGAATTTCAGATTTGGTTTGTCACCTAAAAGCACTCAAAAATATCTACAGATGTAAGGAGGGGAGGGGCTGCTGCTGCACAGGACAGAAAGAAGCTACAGAGAGTTGTAAAGTTAGTCAGCTCCATCTTGGGCACTAGCATCCATACCATCCAAGACATCTTCAGGGAGCGGTGTCTCAGAAAGGCAGAGTCCATTATTAAGGACCTCCAGCACCCAGGGCATGCCCTTTTCTCACTGTTACCATCAGGGAGGAGGTACAGAAGCCTGAAGAGACACACTCAGCGATTCAGGAACAGCTTCTTCCCCTCTGCCATCCGATTCCTAAATGGACACTGAACCCATAAACACTACCTCACTTTCTTCTGTTTTATTTCTGTTATTTCCATTATTTCTGTTCTATCACCATTTAAAATTCAACTATTTAATATACATAAATAATATAATATGAACTACTTAACGTAATTCAGTTTTTTTCTATATTTTTTCATGTGTTGCATTGAACTGCTGCCGTGAAGTTAACTAATTTCACGACACATGCCGGTGATATTAAACCTGGTTCTGAATCTGATTTTGCTGCTGTAAGGCATTAAGCTGACCACTACACTACCATACCGCTATAAAAGAATAAGTAATTAGTGCGAGACCAGAGCAAAGAGTCAGGCAGTGTTCATGGGCGGAGCAGAAGTATCTGTTTCTGAGTCGTTGAGTGTGTGTCTTCAGATCCCGTACCTCCTCCCTGGAGGTAGTGAGAAGAGGGCATGTACCAGCTGGTGAGGGTCCTTAGTGACTGATGCTGCCTTCCTGAGGCACCGGCGTTTGAAGATGTCCTCGATGGTGGAGGGCCATGCTGGTGATGGAACTGGCTGAGTTGACAATCTTGTGCAGCCTCTTGCGACCCCCTGCATTGGAGCCTCCACACCAGGCAGCAATGCAACTGGCTAGAATGCACATCTGCGGAGATTTGCTAGAGAGTGCCCCCTACTGACTGTTAGCTGAAATGCTGGCAAACTCCAGGCCCAAGGAAGACAAGATGGTAAAGGAGGTGTCTGCTACACTGAACTTTTTTTTTATAGAATAGTACAGCACAGTACAGGCCCTTCGGCCCACAATGTTGTGCCGACCCTCAAACCCTGCCTCCCATATAACCCCCACCTTAAATTCCTCCATATAACTGTCTAGTAGTCTCTTAAACTTCACCAGTGCATCTGCCTCCACCACTGACTCAGGCAGTGCATTCCACGCACCAATCACTCTCTGAGTGAAAAACCTTCCTCTAATATCCCCCTTGAACTTCCCTCCCCTTACCTTAAAGCCATGTCCTCTTGTACTGAGCAGTGGTGCCCTGGGGAAGAGGCGCTGGCTGTCCACTCTGTCTATTCCTCTTAATATCTTGTATACCTCTATCATGTCTCCTCTCATCCTCCTTCTCTCCAAAGAGTAAAGCACTAGCTCCCTTAATCTCTGATCATAATGCATACTCTCTAAACCAGGCAGCATCCTGGTAAATCTCCTCTGTACCCTTTCCAATGCTTCCACATCCTTCCTATAGTGAGGCAACCAGAACTGGACACAGTACTCCAAGTGTGGCCTAACCAGAGTTTTATAGAGCTGCATCATTACCCCGCGACTCTTAAACTCTATTCCTCGACTTATGAAAGCTAACACCCCATAAGCTTTCTTAACTACCTTATCTACCTGTGAGGCAACTTTCAGGGATCTGTGGACATGTACCCCCAGATCCCTCTGCTCCTCCACACTACCAAGTATCCTGCCATTTACTTGTACTCTGCCTTGGAGTTTGTCCTTCCAAAGTGTACCACCTCACACTTCTCTGGGTTGAACTCCATCTGCCACTTCTCAGCCCACTTCTGCATCCTATCAATGTGTCTCTGCAATCTTCAACAATCCTCTACACTATCCACAACACCACCAACCTTTGTGTCCTCTGAAAACTTGCCAACCCATCCTTCTACCCCCACATCCAGGGCGTTAATAAAAATCACGAAAAGTAGGGGTTCCAGAACCAATCCTTGTGGGACACCACTAGTCACAACCCTCCAATCTGAATGTACTCCCTCCACCACAACCCTCTGCTTTCTGCAGGCAAGCCAATTCTGAATCCACCTGGCCAAACTTCCCTGGATCCCATGCCTTCTGACTTTCTGAATAAGCCTACCGTGTGGAAACTTGTCAAATGCTTTACTAAAATCCATGTAGATCACATCCACTGCACTACCCTCATCTATATGCCTGGTCACCTCCTCAAAGAACTCTGTCAGGCTTGTTAGACACGATCTGCCCTTCACAAAGCCATGCTGACTGTCCCCGATCAGACCATGATTCTCTAAATGCCCATAGATCCTATCTCTAAGAATCTTTCCAACAGCTTTCCCACCACAGACGTAAGGCTCACTGGTCTATAATTACTACCTTTTTTGGACAAGGGGACAACATTCACCTCCCTCCAATCCTCCAGTACCATTCCCGTGGACAATGAGGACATAAAGATCCTAGCCAGAGGCTCACCGGGAGAAATCTCCAAGAGTTTTTGGTGACAGACTGGGTGTCCTGTGACTCCTGGAAGTAGCGCCACTGGGATTACCCTCGTCATGATTTTGTGACTTTTCTTTCTTTTTGAAGAAGGGATCAGTGGAGGGTTTCAGCAAGTACCCTGCCTCTGAATTTCTCGATGCAAGATGCTTTCTGACTACAAAAGAGATTTGTACAAATGAGATTGAAAGAGTACAGAAAAAAATGACAGAAAACGTTGTTGGGACTTTAGGGCCCGATTCATAGGGAATGGTTGAATAGATTTAAACGTCATTCCCTGCAGCGCAGGAGAATGAGGGAGATTTGTTGGAGGTACAGTATTATGAGGGTGTAATAGGGTAAATGCAAGCAGGCTTTTTCCACTGAGGTTTCGAATAGAGGATCCGGCGAAAGCTGAAATGTTCAAGGGGAACGTGAGGGGGAATTTCTCTCAGCAGTGTTGGGTGCAGGTTCGATTTCAATATGGAAGAGAAATTTGGACAGGTGCACGGTCGGGAGAGCTAGGGAGGGCTGCGCAGATTAAAAGTTTGGCATGGACTGGATGGGCCAAAAGGCCTCTGTGCTGCAGCACTCTATGACTAACCCCCCCTCCCTCCCTCCCTCACCCCCTGTGGTTTCCAGGGGCACATTTGAACCCGGCCGTGACCTTGAGCCTGTGCATCTTGGGGCGGTTTCCGTGCTGGAAGATGCCGTTCTACACACTGGCGGAGAGCCTCGGCTCCTTCACGGCAGCAGCCACCACCTACACGATGTACTACGGTACGTGGGGCTGCGCAGGCGGTCGGTGGGGACGCGCGGGTGGTCGGACTTGAGAGAGTTGTGAGCCAAACACCCGCTTCAGGGAATATTTACTGAGCACCGAATGGACCCTTGTCCCCTCACGCACCTACCACAGGGATATTCACAAGGGCCCAGAGACCGCCCCTGGGATCTGTGTCCCCATCTCAGGCTGAGAGGTGAGGCACACACTGATGCAATCCAGTTGCAATCCCCCCTCACCTCGCCTGGTCTCTACGTGACTCCAGTACGACCCCCACCAACTCAGCTGCTCCTGGGGTGCTTGTGACACTGGGCAATGTCACCAACAATGCCCCTCAGTGGGGAGATCCCTCACCCCAGTGTGGAGATCCCTCACTGGCCCTCTCACAGAGCAGATCCCCGGCCACTTCTCCTACAATGGAAGATTCCTCATTCCCTTCCCACAGCACAGAGATCTCTCACCACTTCCACAACGTGGGCATTCTTCACCACCCCTCCTGCAATATGGAGATCCTTTAATACCTCCCCCCCCCACACACAGTGTGGAAATCCTTCACCTCCACAGAGATCCCTCACCCCCCCCCCCCCCCCACAGTGCTGAGAACCTTCACCACCCCTCCCCGTCGTTGGATTGCTGTCTGGGTCCGGGACTCTGAGGGAGGGGGGGTGCCACGGTGCGTGCAGACTCTCAACCCTTCTGCCCCTTCTCCGCCACCCCCCGACACAGATTCCATCCATCGGTTTTCCAATGGGAGTCTGTCTGTGCTGGGACCCCGAGGAACGGCCGGAATCTTCGCCACCTACCCCGCCGAAGGCATCAGCAACAGCAATGGCTTCATCACCGAGGTAAATCCCATCCTCACTCGTTCCTCCGGGACCCCCACTTCCGTGAGGAATAGCCACGAAATGTGGGATTGTGGTGTTGGGATGAGGGTTGCTCTGACAAGTAAACACAACTAGAATTTTAAAAGGTCCATTGGAGTGTTTCCATACCGAGGTGGTGATCGGGGTTGTGCCGGTCGGTTCAGGAACCGAATGGTTGAAGGGTGGTCACTGTTCCTGACCCTGGTGGTGTGGGACTTCAGGCTTCTGTACCTCCTGCCCGATGGGAGCTGTGAGAAGGTGGCCTGGCCGGGTGGTGGGGATCCTTGATGATGGAGGTGGCTCTGTTCAGCCAGAGTCTCCTGTAGATACGACCGATGGTGGGGAGGGATGTGCCGGAGAGGCACTGGGCTGAGACTGGGGGGTGATAGGTGAGGAGGTTGAAAACTCTGAAAATCCCAGCAGTTCAGTGTTTGACTCACCAGGGTCCCCATTTCCCATCCACGTTAAAACCATCACACCCCTATTTCCCAGTCCCCTTTAAACCCACCAGGATCCCATTCTCACTGACTTTAAACCCACTGGGACCCTGTTTCCCACCGGGACCCCCCCGTTTCCCATTCCCTTTAAACCCACCGGGACCCCGTTTCCCAGTCCCTTTAAACCCACCGGGACCCCGTTTCCCATTCCCTTTAAACCCACCGGGACCCCGTTTCCCATTCCCTTCAAACCCACCGGGACCCCCTTTTCCCATTCCCTTCAAACCCACCGGGACCCCGTTTCCCACTGACTTTAAACCCACCGGGACCCCCGTTTCCCAGTCCCTTTAAACCCACCGGGACCCCGTTTCCCATTCCCTTCAAACCCACCGGGACCCCTTTTCCCATTCCCTTCAAACCCACCTGGACCCCCGTTTCCCATTCCCTTCAAACCCACCGGGACCCCTTTTCCCATTCCCTTCAAACCCACCTGGACCCCGTTTCCCATTCCCTTCAAACCCACCGGGACCCCCTTTTCCCATTCCCTTCAAACCCACCGGGACCCCCGTTTCCCATTCCCTTCAAACCCACTGGGACCCTGTTTCCCACCGGGACCCCATTTCCCAGTCCCTTTAAACCAACCAGGATCCCATTCTCACTGACTTTAAACCCACTGGGACCCTGTTTCCCACCAGGACCCCATTTCCCAGTCCCTTTAAACCCACCGGGACCCTGTTTCCCATTCCCTTTAAACCCACTGGGGACCCCGTTTCCCACTCCCTTCAAACCCACCGGGACCCCCCGTTTCCCAGTCCCTTTAAACCCACCGGGACCACCCGTTTCCCAGTCCCTTTAAACCCACCGGGACCCCCGTTTCCCATTCCCTTTAAACCCACTGGGGACCCCGTTTCCCAGTCCCTTTAAACCCACCGGGACACCCGTTTCCCATTCCCTTCAAACCCACCGGGACCCTGTTTCCCACTGACTTTAAACCCACCGGGACCCCATTTCCCACTCCCTTAAACCCACTGGGGACCCCGTTTCCCAGTCCCTTTAAACCCACCGGGACCCCCGTTTCCCAGTCCCTTTAAACCCACCGGGACACCGTTTCCCATTCCCTTCAAACCCACTGGGACCCTGTTTCCCACTGACTTTAAACCCACTGGGACCCCCCCGTTTCCAGTCCCTTTAAACCCACTGGGACCCCGTTTCCCAGTCCCTTTAAAACCACCGGGACCCCATTTCCCGCTCCCTTCAAACCCACCGGGACCCCGTTTCCCATTCCCTTTAAACCCACCGGGACCCCGTTTCCCAGTCCCTTCAAACCCACTGGGACCCCCGTTTCCCATTCCCTTTAAACCCACCGGGACCCCGTTTCCCGTTCCCTTCAAACCCACCGGGACCCCGTTTCCCATTCCCTTTAAACCCACCGGGACCCCGTTTCCCACTGACTTTAAACCCACCGGGACCCCATTTCCCATTCCTTTAAACCCACCGGGACCCCGTTTCCCAGTCCCTTTAAACCCACTGGGACCACCGTTTCCCAGTCCCTTTAAACCCACTGGGACCCCCGTTTCCCATTCCCTTTAAACCCACCGGGACCCCGTTTCCCATTCCCTTTAAACCCACCGGGACCCCCGTTTCCCACTGACTTTAAACCCACCGGGACCCCCGTTTCCCATTCCCTTTAAACCCACCGGACCTCCACCGTTTCCCAGTCCCTTCAAACCCACTGGGACCCCCGTTCCCATTCCCTTTAAACCCACCGGGACCCCCGTTTCCCAGTCCCTTCAAACCCACTGGGACCCCCCGTTTCCCATTCCCTTTAAACCCACCGGGACCCCCGTTTCCCGCTCCCTTCAAACCCACCGGGACCCCCGTTTCCCATTCCCCTTTAAACCCACCGGGACCCCCCGTTTCCCACTGACTTTAAACCCACCAGGACCCCCATTTCCCATTCCCTTTAAACCCACCGGGACCCCCGTTTCCCAGTCCCTTTAAACCCACTGGGACCCCCGTTTCCCAGTCCCTTTAAACCCACCGGGACCCCATTTCCCATTCCCTTTAAACCCACCGGGACCCCCGTTTCCCACTGACTTTAAACCCACCGGGACCCCCGTTTCCCAGTCCCTTTAAACCCACTGGGACCCCCGTTTCCTAGTCCCTTTAAACCCACCGGGACTTCCGTTTCCCACTGACTTTAAACCCACTGGGACCCCGTTTCCCAGTTCCTTTAAACCCACCGGGATCCCATTCCCCAGTCCCTTTAAACCCAATGGGACCCCCGTTTCCCAGTCCCTTTAAACCCACCGGGACCCTGTTTCCCACTGACTTTAAACCCACCGGGACCCTGTTTCCCAGTCCCTTTAAACCCACCGGGACCCCCGTTTCCCATTCCCTTCAAACCCACCGGGACCCCCGTTTCCCATTCCCTTTAAACCCACCGGGACCCTGTTTCCCATTCCCTTCAAACCCACCGGGACCCCCGTTTCCCACTGACTTTAAACCCACCGGGACCCCGTTTCCCATTCCCTTCAAACCCACCGGGACCCCGTTTCCCACTGACTTTAAACCCATGTGACCTCATGTCCTGCTCCCTTTAAACCCACTGGGACCCCATTTTGCTCTCCCTTTAACCACATCAGGGAACCCCCTTTCCTGCTCCATTTAAACCCCCTGAGACCCCGTTTCCTGCTCTCTAAACCCACCACGTTCACTGGAATCTGCATACATTCCTGAATAGAATTATACGTTAGTTGTGGCGTTGACAGGAAAATCAGCCATTGTGGCACCAGAGGAGCCTGGATTCTCAGAATTCATCCACGAATTAGGGACAGTGGCTTCAGTCCTGTACGCAAATCTGCCAATAATCTCTTTGGCTTCCTACTGCCTTGCAGAGTCCTGAGATCTCCTCCATGCTGAGCTCTGAGTTTGGGTCCCAGTCTCAAAATAAATCAGGGCAGAAACGGGTAAATCGGCGAATTGGTTTGTTATTCTTACAGACCAGACCATTACACAGTGCACTGAGGTAGAACAAGGTAAAGCAATAACAGATTGCAGAGTAAAGTGTCACAGTTACAGAGAGAGTGCAGTTCCGTGAACAATGAGATACAAGATGATAACAAGGTAGATTGTGAGGTCAAGAGCCCACCTCATCGTACTAGGGGACTGTTCAATGGCTGGTAACTGTGAGGTCCTTTGGGCTTCTTTAGCTGGAGGCCGGTGAAATTCTTGGAACTCTCTCCCCAAGAGAATTGGAGGTGACTTGAGAGCTGAGACTGGCTGAATATTGAGCGAACGCTGATTAAAAGCAGGTCTCTGCCATTCCTGTAACCTTGACGACGTTTGCCCTCCCTCCTCCCCCCCCCCCCGCAGGTAATTGCCACGGCCGTGTTATTGATCTGCATCCTGGCGATCGGCGACTCGCGGAATGCCATGATACCGGTCTTCCTCCGGCCGCTCATGACCTCGGTCTGCGTGCTCCTGATCGGCATGGCGATGGGAGCCAACACCGGCTACGCCATCAACCCAGCGAGGGACATAGGGCCGCGCATGTTCACTTTCGCGGCTGGCTGGGGATCCGAGGTGTTCACGTGAGTCATTTCCCACGCCCCCGGGAACCTAGAACACACTCTACGTTTCTGTTGTATCCGGTCTCACACCAGTATCCCTTCTGTCCGAAATAATCCAGATCCCTCCATTCCGGGATGTGTCTGTCTGAGAGCCTCGAAACACATCTTATCGTAGCCGCCTCTCCACCACCCCGGCAGTGACTCCAGACACCTCTCTCTCTAACTTGCCCCGCACGTCTTCAACAACATTACAGCACAGGAGCAGGCCCTTCGGCCCATAGCGCTGTGCTTGCCATTTTATGCCTAACTAAACCAATGCCTTCTGTCTGCATAATGTCCATATCCCCCCATTCCCTGCACATTCATGGGCCTGTCTCAGAGCCTCTTCACCAGCACCCCTGGCAGTGACTCCAGACCCCCACCTCCTGTGCAAGTGTCCTGGTTTAGAGGGCGTGAGCTGTAAGGAGAGATTGGACAAACTTGTCCTGGCAGTGACTCCAGACACCCACCTCTCTCTGTGAGACACTTCCCCGCACGTCTCCTTTAAACCCGCCCCATTTCACCACAAATACACGCCTCTCTATTAGACAGTTCAACCTGATGCTGCATGTCTAGTCTATCTCTGCCTCTCAGAAACTTACCAACTTCCATTTGATCTCCCCTCAGTCTCCGCCAGTCCACAGACAACAGCCCAACTTTGACCAATCTCTCCTTACAGCTCATGCCCTGGAATCCAGGCAGGATCCTGGTGATCCTCTCCTACACCCCCACAACCCCCCCAAATAATGGCGAAACCAATACTCCAGATGCAGGGTGACATGACCAGAACCTGAGGGGCAAGTTCTTCACCCAGGCGGGTGGTCAGTCTATGGAACGAGCTGCCAGAGAAAGTGGTTGGGGCAGATACAGTAACAACATTTAAAAGACACTTGGACAGGTACACGGATAGGAAAGGTTTAGAGGGATACGGACAGGTACAGGGATAGGAAAGGTTTAGAGGGATACGGACAGGGACACTGATAGGAAAGGTTCAGAGGGATACGGACAGGTACATGGATACGAAAGGTTCAGAGGGATACGGACAGGTACACTGATAGGAAAGGTTCAGAGGGATACGGACAGGTACACGGATAGGAAAGGTTCAGAGAGATACGGATAGGGACACGGATAGGAAAGGTTTAGAGGGATACGGACAGGTACACGGATAGCAAAGGTTCAGAGGGATACGGACAGGGACACGGATAGGAAAGGTTTAGAGGGATGTGGACAGGTACACGGATAGGAAAGGTTCAGAGGGATACGGACAGGGACACGGATAGGAAAGGTTCAGAGGGATGTGGACAGGTACACGGATAGGAAAGGTTCGGAGGGATACGGACAGGGACACGGATAGGAAAGGTTCAGAGGGATGTGGACAGGTACACGGATAGGAAAGGTTCGGAGGGATACGGACAGGGACACGGATAGGAAAGGTTCGGAGTGATACAGACAGGTACACGGATAGGAAAGGTTCGGAGGGATATGGACAGGTACACGGATAGGAATGGTTCAGAGGGATACGGACAGGGACACGGATAGGAAAGGTTCAGAGGGATACGGACAGGGACACGGATAGGAAAGGTTTAGAGGGTTACGTACATGGACACGGATAGGAAAGTTTTAGAGGGATACGCACAGGGACACGGATAGGAAAGGTTTAGAAGGATACGCACAGGTACACGGATAGGAAAGGTTTAGCGGGATAAGGAGAGGTACACGGATAGGAAAGGTTTAGAGGGATACGGACAGGGACACGGATAGGAAAGGTTCAGAGGGATACGGACAGGGAAACGGATAGGAAAGGCTCAGAGGGATAAGGACAGGGACACGGATAGGAAAGGTTTAGAGGGATACGGACAGGTACTCGGATAGGAAAGGTTCATAGGGATACGGACAGGTACACGGATAGGAAAGGTTCAGAGGGATACGGACAGGTATACGGATAGGAAAGGTTTAGAGGGATACGGACAGGTACACGGATAGGAAAGGTTTAGCGGGATAAGGACAGGGACACGGATAGGAAAGGTTTAGAGGGATACGGACAGGGACACGGATAGGAAAGGTTTAGAGGGATACGGACAGGTACACGGATAGGAAAGGTTTAGCGGGATAAGGACAGGTACACGGATAGGAAAGGTTTAGTGGGATACGGACAGGGACACGGATAGGAAAGGTTTAGAAGGATATGCACAGGTACACGGATAGCAAAGGTTTAGCGGGATAAGGACAGGTACACGGATAGGAAAGGTTTAGCGGGATAAGGACAGGGACACGGATAGGAAAGGTTCAGAGGGATACGGACAGGGACACGGATAGGAAAGGTTTAGAGGGATACGGACAGGTACTCGGATAGGAAAGGTTCAGAGGGATACGGACATGTACACGGATAGGAAAGGTTCGGAGGGATACGGACAGGGACACGGATAGGAAAGGTTTAGCGGGATAAGGACAGGTACACGGATAGGAAAGGTTTAGCGGGATAAGGACAGGTACACGGATAGGAAAGGTTTAGCGGGATACGGACAGGTACACGGATAGGAAAGGTTCAGAGGGATACGGACAGTTACACGGATAGGAAAGGTTTAGAGGGATATGGACAGGTACACGGATAGGAAATGTTCAGAGGGATACGGACAGGTACACGGATACGAAAGGTTCAGAGGGATACGGACAGGTACACGGATAGGAAAGGTTCAGAGGGATACGGACAGGTACACGGATAGGAAACGTTTAGAGGGATACGGACAGGTACACGGATAGGAAAGGTTTAGAGGGATACGGACAGGGACACGGATAGGAAAGGTTTAGAGGGATATGGACAGGGACACGGATAGGAAAGGTTTAGAGGGATACGGACAGGGACACGGATAGGAAAGGTTTAGAGGGATACGGACAGGTACACGGATAGGAAAGGTTTAGAGGGATACGGACAGGGACACGGATAGGAAAGGTTTAGAGGGATACGGACAGGTACACGGATAGGAATGGTTCAGAGGGATACGGACAGGTACACGGATAGGAAAGGTTTAGAGGGATACGGACAGGGACACGGATAGGAAAGGTTTAGAGGGATACGGACAGGTACACGGATAGGAAAGGTTCAGAGGGATATGCACAGGTACACGGATAGGAAAGGTTCAGAGGGATATGCACAGGTACACGGATAGGAAAGGTTCAGAGGGATATGCACAGGTACACGGATAGGAATGGTTCAGAGGGATACGGACAGGTACACGGATAGGAAAGGTTTAGAGGGATACGGACAGGTACACGGATAGGAAAGGTTTAGAGGGATACGGACAGGGACACGGATAGGAAAGGTTTAGAGGGATACGGACAGGGACACGGATAGGAAAGGTTTAGCGGGATATGGACAGGTACACGGATAGGAAAGGTTCAGAGGGATACGGACAGGTACACGGATAGGAAAGGTTTAGAGGGATAGGGACAGTTACACGGATAGGAAAGGTTTAGAGGGATACGGACAGGGACACGGATAGGAAAGGTTTAGAGGGATACGGACAGGGACACGGATAGGAAAGGTTTAGAGGGATATGGACAGGTACACGGATGGGAAAGGTTTAGAGGGATACGGACAGGTACATGGATAGGAAAGGTTTAGAGGGATACGGACAGGGACACGGATAGGAAAGGTTTAGAGGGATATGGACAGGTACACGGATGGGAAAGGTTTAGAGGGATACGGACAGGTACATGGATAGGAAAGGTTTAGAGGGATACGGACAGGGACACGGATAGGAAAGGTTTAGAGGGATACGGACAGGTACACGGATAGGAAAGGTTTAGAGGGATATGGACAGGTACACGGATAGGAAAGGTTCAGAGGGATACGGACAGGTACACGGATAGGAAAGGTTCAGAGGGATATGGACAGGTACACGGATAGGAAAGGTTTAGAGGGATATGGACAGGTACACGGATAGGAAAGGTTTAGAGGGATATGGACAGGTACACGGATAGGAAAGGTTTAGAGGGATACGGACAGGTACACGGATAGGAAAGGTTCAGAGGGATACGGACAGGTACACGGATAGGAAAGGTTTAGAGGGATATGGACAGGTACACGGATAGGAAAGGTTTAGAGGGATACGGACAGGTACACGGATAGGAAAGGTTCAGAGGGATACGGACAGGTACACGGATAGGAAAGGTTTAGAGGGATACGGACAGGTACACAGATAGGAAAGGTTTAGAGGGATACAGACAGGTACACGGATAGGAAAGGTTTAGAGGGATACGGACAGGTACACGGATAGGAAAGGTTCAGAGGGATACGGACAGGGACACGGATAGGAAAGGTTTAGAGGGATATGGACAGATCCTGCAGTGAATCACTCGCACTCTGTACTGATTCGACGACCTACAGACTTGCTATCACGGGCTCTTCAAGCTCGGCTGTCAGTGTTATTTTTATTTGCTCAGTTTGTCTTCTTTTGCACACTGGCTGTTTGCCAGTTCTGGTGATCCTGAGGAGGTTCACAAGAACTACCCTGGAATGAAAGGGTTAACTTATAAAGAGTGTTTGCTGGCCTGGAGTTTGGAAGAATGGAGGGGGGGAATCTCACTGAAACCCACCAAATATGGAAAAGCTGGGATAGAGTGGGCGCGCAGCGGATGTCTCTCATTGTGGGAAAGTACAGGTCCAGAGGGCACAGACTCAGAATAGAAGGTTGTCCTTTAGAACGGAGATGAGGAGGAATTTGTTTAGTCAGAGGCTGGTGGATCTGTGGAATTCATCGTCACAGTGTGGAGGGGGCCAAGACATGGCGTAAATTTTAAATGGACGTTGATAGGTAAAGGCATTAAACGTTATGAGGAGAAGCAGCAGATTAGTAAGGTCATTCCGAAGAGAAGGGAGGAGAATGGGACTGAGAGGAAGAATGAATCGGCCATGATGGGATGGCAGAGCAGATTCGATGGGCTGAATGGCCTGATTCTGCTTCTAAGTCTTGGTCTATGTTTTATGGTCTTTGTCTGAATATGATCTCGTAAGGTCTTTTTGAGTTTCTTTTACCCTGTAAATACCTGCAAGAAAACAAATCTCAAGATCATATACGGTAACATGGATCTACTTTAATTCTGAACTTACTTTGAACTTTGACCCCCATCCTTGCTGTCTCCCTCACTGGGAAATTTCTATTCACCTCCTTCTTGGAAGTTCCACCCTTTCTTGCGGGAAAAATGAACACAATAGAATTTTATGAGAAAATAGATAAAAACCATAAGGCATAGGAGCAGAATTAGGCCATTCAGCCCATCAATCTATACTGCCGTCCCACCATGGCTGATTTATTACTGCTCTCAACCCCATTCTCCTGCCTTCTCCCCGTAACCTTTAAACACAAAATACTCTGCAGATGCTGGGGTCAAAGCAACACGTACAACAGGCTGGAGGAACTCAGCAGGTTAGGCAGCATCCATGGAAGCCAGCTGTTCCTGTCACCTTTTATGCCCCAACTAATCAGGAACCTGCCGACCTCCACTTAGAAGAGATTGCTTCCGGTTTGGGTCATCTGTACCCTAAGGCAGTGACCCCCCCACCCCTAGCCATGAGGAAGATCCTCCCCATCTCCGGCTGGCCCCTCCTCCCACAGCCCCGTCGAGCTGCGCTGTGTCCACTCGATCCCCCCTCAGGACCCTGTCCAGTGAGCCGGTTCCGAATCCGGGAGGTGAAAGGAGATCTGCGTTGGGGGGATGAATCCGATTCCTGGACCCTTCTCAATGGTTGGATCCGGATGTCGGATGTGTCATCACTGATGTTTCTCTCTTCTCCTCCGCTCCCTCTCCCTCCACCCTCCACCGTCCCTCCAAATCCTCCTCCCCTCCCTTCATTCCCCATCCAAACCTCCACACTTCACTCCCTCCCCACTCTTCAACACCTCTCCCTCCTTCCCACTCCATTTCCCTACCCACCGCTCCCTTCTCCTCCAAACCCCACCCTCCCTCTCCGACTCCCCTCAAACCCTCATCATTCTTCATACCGCTCCCTCCTCAAACCCTTCCATGCTGTCTCGACCCATTGCACTCCTGTCCTCTCAAACCTGCCCGCCTCACCACCTGGGCAAACTTCCCTTCACCCCAACCCATTTCTCCTCCTTATCACCCCTTCCTCTCCTACCCCTCCTCTCCATACCACAACTCCCTTCCTTTCCTACCCCTAACCTCCTTCCCTCTCTCCCTCTCCTACCGCTCCCTTCCCCTCTCCTATCCTCTGCTTACCTCTCCTCTCCCTCTCTCCCCTCCCCTCTGCCCTTTCCTCCCCTCTACTTCCCCTACTCCCCTCTCATTCCCCATCGTCTCTTCATTCTCCTCTCCTTTCTTCCCTACTCTCCCCCTTCTCTCTACCTCTCCTCTCTCTCCGTCCCACTCTCCTCCCTCACTCATTCCCTCATCCCTCTTCCCTCTCTCCTCTCTCCCTCTTCTGCCATTTTCATCCTACTTGCCTTTCCCCCCTCATTCCCTTTCCCTCCCCTTCCCCTCCTTCACCCTCCCTCTCCTCCCTCCCCATCTCTGCTGCATGCTCTACTTTGTCCTCGCCCCCACTCTTTTTCCATCGCTCTCCCATCCTCTCTTTCTCCCTCTTCCCTGTCTCGCCTTCTCTTTCCCCATCTCCCAATCTCCCCCTCACCCCCTCTCTCTCCCCAGGGCTGGCAATGGCTGGTGGTGGATCCCTCTGGTGGCCCCCATGGTCGGGGGGCCGCTGGGGTCACTGATCTACGAGCTGCTGATTGAGCTTCACCACACCCCGTCGCCCACGAAGACGAAGGAAGTCGAGGGGGAGGATCCTGCGTAGGCCCAGGAGGCCTGGGCCATTCCTCGAACATGGAACATTCCTCGGGGACCCACACAGCCCCGGGGGAAATCATCCGCATGCATTCCCAGCCTATGGTGTACGTTATATCCCTGATACACGAACTAGGCCTGTGTTGTACATGCCATGCATGTGTGGTGTGTACAGGGCCTGTGTAACGTGCAGGCCTGTGTTAAGTGTGTCAGGCTTGTGTTTTATGTTTTAAGTTTCATTGGCATTCAGCCATACACATGTGCACAACTAAATGAAACAGCGACCCCCGGGGCCCCAGTACACAGCACGTAGAGTTACCATAGCACGTACAGTCACACAGGCCCCGGGGTGTCATGGCCAGAAGAATGGGGGTCTCCTGGAGCCACGTTTCTGCAAGAACAAGCACAGCAGTTCCTCAACTGGCGCTGGGTCAGCCGCAGACAAGGGCAATCCAAATTGTCTTCCTGGGAGTGAGGAGGGGTGGCTGGGATGGAGGCTGCATGTGGAGATCCCTCCCTGGGAGGGAGTTACAGTCAGCAACGTGTCTGCACAAATACCTGATCAGAATTGTTCCCTCCCTCGGAGACTTCACCTTCCCTCCCTCCCTTCCTCTAATCCCTCTCCCTACTTCCAATACCTTTCTCTCATTCTCCCCTCAACCTATTCCCCCTTGGCCTCTCCTACTTCCCTTCCCGTCCCTCCAGCCACCTCACTCTTTCCTTCCACCCATCTTTCGCATGCTTCTCCTCCCTCCTTTCTATCCACCTATTCACTATTCTGTCCCACGCTCCCACCTTCTTTACAATTCACATCCTCTGCACTCCCAGCGTCCACACTCCCAATGGACCCCACCCCTTCCCGTTCACTCCCACCGTCCACACTCCCAATGGACCCCACCCCTTCCCATTCACTCCCACCGTCCACACTCCCAATGAACCCCACCCCTTCCCATTCACTCCCAATGGAACCCACCCCTTCCCATTCACTCCCACTGTCCACACTCCCAATGGGACCCCACCCCTTCCCATTCACTCCCACTGTCCACACTCCCAATGGGACCCCACCCCTTCCCATTCACTCCCACTGTCCACACTCCCAATGGGACCCCACCCCTTCCCATTCACTCCCACCGTCCACACTCCCAATGGACCCCACCCCTTCCCATTCACTCCCACCGTCCACACTCCCAATGGGACCCCACCCCTTCCCATTCACTCCCACTGTCCACACTCCCAATGGGACCCCACCCCTTCCCATTCACTCCCACCGTCCACACTCCCAATGGACCCCACCCCTTCCCATTCACTCCCACCGTCCACACTCCCAATGAACCCCACCCCTTCCCATTCACTCCCACCGTGAACACTCCCAATGGACACCACCCCTTCCCATTCACTCCCAATGAACCCCACCCCTTCCCATTCACTCCCAATGAACCCCACCCCTTCCCATTCACTCCCACCGTGAACACTCCCAATGGACACCACCCCTTCCCATTCACTCCCAATGAACCCCACCCCTTCCCATTCACTCCCACTGTCCGCACTCCCAATGGGACCACACCCCTTCCCATTCACTCCCACTGTCCACACTCCCAATGGGACCCCACCCCTTCCCATTCACTCCCACTGTCCACACTCCCAATGGGACCCCACCCCTTCCCATTCACTCCCACAGTCCACATTCCCAATGGACCCCACCCCTTCCCATTCACTCCCACCGTCCACACGCCGAATGGGACCCCACCCCTTCCCATTCACTCCCACCGTCCACACTCCCAATGGGACCCCACCCCTTCCCGTTCACTCCCACCGTCCACACTCCCAATGGACTCCACCCCTTCCCATTCACTCCCACCGTCCACACTCCCAATGGGACCCCACCCCTTCCCATTCACTCCCACTGTCCACACTCCCAATGGGACCCCACACCTTCCCATTCACTCCCAATGGACCCCACCCCTTCCCATTCACTCCCACAGTCCACATTCCCAATGGACCCCACCCCTTCCCATTCACTCCCACCGTCCACACTCCCAATGGACCCCACCCCTTCCCATTCACTCCCACAGTCCACACTCCCAATGGACCCCACCCCTTCCCATTCACTCCCACCGTCCACACTCCCAATGGACCCACCCCTTCCCATTCACTCCCACCGTCCACACTCCCAATGGACCCACCCCTTCCCATTCACTCCCACCATCCACACTCCCAATGGGACCCACCCCTTCCCATTCACTCCCACCGTCCACACTCCCAATGGGACCACACCCCTTCCCATTCACTCCCACCGTCCACACTCCCAATGGACCCCACCCCTTCCCATTCACTCCCACTATCCACACTCCCAATGGACCCCACCCCTTCCCATTCACTCCCACCGTCCACACTCCCAATGGACCCCACCCCTTCCCATTCACTCCCACTATCCACACTCCCAATGGACCCCACCCCTTCCCATTCACTCCCACCGTCCACACTCCCAATGGGACCCCACCCCTTCCCATTCACTCCCAATGGACCCCACCCCTTCCTATTCACTCCCACCGTCCTGCACTTTCTGCGTGATGCTCTGGATTTCCAGCGTCTGAAGAGTCTCTTGTGACACAGTCAGATACAGTTCACCTCTGACAGGGGTCGCCGGCCATTCCCTCCTCAAGTTCAAGTTCAATTGTCATTCAACCATACCCAGGAATACAGCCAAACGAAAGTATTCCGCTGGGGCCAAGATGCAAAACACACACTCACTCACAGACACACACACACTCACACACACACTCACACACACACACACACACTCACACACACACACACACACACACACACACACACACACAGACAGACACACACACACACACACACACACACACACACACACACACACACACACACAGACAGACACACACACACACACACACACACACACACACACTCACACACACACACACACACACACACACACACACACACACAGACACATACAGCATAGACAGACACTAACATGGCACAGACAGAAAGACAATGCACACAGCCACACACACATACACACAGACAGACTCACACAGCACAGACACAGACAAAAATCACACACAGAGCACTGACAGATACACAGACAGCAGACACAGACAGACACACAGACATGCACACAGTACAGACAGACACAGTCCAGACACAATAACACACACACACACACACACACACACACACACACACACACACACACACACACACACACACACACACACACACACACACACACACACACACACACACACACACTAGAGAGATAGCACATATCTGTAATTATGATAGCGGAGTTTGCAGTAATAATAGCAGTGTTCCCTGGTCCGAGTGTCACGCCAGTAGATTGCTGGTGTATGGACGTTGGCCTGGATCCAGCTTTCATACAGCTTGCAGCAGTTCCTGAAATCGCAGAGTGGAGCTGCAGACAGAGGCAATGCAGCTTCTTTTCTGGGGTGAACAGGGGAGTGCAGCCCTGACAGGAGGGGCCATCCCCCAGCCCAGTGTACACAGCCAGCCCTGGCGTCTCCCTCGTGTGTGACTGCAACAGATGATTCCACGGCAGCTCCCACTGCCAATGAATCAGCGAAGCAGACTGGTATTCCTCTTCCCCAGATGACTGTAACACGGGCACAAGACCAACTCCACTGTCCAGCTGCTCGCTCGTGGGATGGGCCTGAATTACTTGATGTTCCTGATAGCTAGCAACTATGAAAAAGATGTTGATAAGAGATGACGAACTGCATCTTTGTTTGGACCCAGCGAGGCCACTGTATCTGCGTGCCCTGCTATCGTTCCTACAGGGTGAAACCTCACATCATGAACGGGAGTGAAGCTTCACTCCCAGGTGAGCTCGGCGTTCTTTCATGCTCACTTTGAGAAACTACCCCTGTGTGAATCCCTGCAGCATCCGGTGACCCCGTCAGCTCCAACGTCAGAACATCTTTCAAGAAGGTGAACCTTCACAAGGCGCCAGGCCCTGATGGTGGACCTGGTAGGGCTCTGAAAACCTGAGCCACCCAACGAGGGAGCGTTCAAGGGCATCGTCGATCTCTCGCGGCTGAGGTCGGAGGTTCCCACCGGCTTCGAAAGGGCGACAATCGTACCAAGAAGAGCGGGGTGAGCTGCCCCAACGATTATCACCCGGTGGCCCTCACATCTACTGTTCTGAACCACTCTGACAAGTTGGTTAGGGCCAGAATCAGCTCCTGTCTAAGCCAGGGCCTGAACCCACTGCAATCTTTGCCTATTGCCACAAGAGGTCCACAGCAGATGGAATCTCCCTGGCTCTCCACTCTGCCTTGGATCAGCTGGACAACAGTAATACCTACGTCAGGCCGCTGTTTACTGACTATAGCTCAGTGTTCAACGCAATCATTCTAATCCACAAGCTCCAAAACCCGGGCCTCTGAGGATCCCTCACTTCCTCAGAAAGGCAGCATCCATCATTAAGGACCCCCTTCTCCCAGGACATGGCTTCCTCGCATCCAGGAGCCTGAAGACACACACAATGTTTACCCTCTGCATGAACACTACCTCACTATTTTTTTCTCTCCTTTTGCACGACATATTTAATTTTTACATATTTACATATTTCTTACTGTAGTTTATAGTTTAAAAAAATTAAATGTACTGCAGCTGCAAGACAACAAATTTCGCGACAGATTCAAGATTCAAAGTACATTTATTATCGAAGTATGTATGCAGTATAAACCTTGAGATTCGTCTTCCCACAGACAGCCACCAAAGAACCAGTCAACCAGTTCAAAGTAAAAAAAAATCAACCCCCCTCCCGTACACACAAAAATAATGTCAAACCCCTCCCCTACACACAAAAACACATCACCCCCCCTCCCCTACACATAAAATTGTCAACCCCCCACAAACTAAAACACATCAACCCCCCTCCCGTACACACAAAAATAATGTCAAACCCCCTCCCCTACACACAAAAACACATCAACCCCCCCCCACGCTAAAGATAATCGCGCTAATTGCAACAACAAAAACACTGACTATGAAACGGAAGATGAAAAGGGATTTTCTGCTCAGCTCACGGCTCAATCTGCAGGCCGACCCGATTCGGGAGCAAACAGAACCAGATGGTAGAGTCCGGAATGCAGAAACCCCGGCTCCTCACCGCTCGCTCGCCCTCCGAACCTGCCATCATCTCCCCTTGATCAGTGAGATTGGCGAGGGCCGGAGCGGATCACCGGCTGGCGTCTCCTCTCCTGGTTCCTATGCCCCACGCTCCCGCTCGCCACAGCGCAACCACGTCTGAAATAGCGTTAAGAAAGGGAAGGGACATATTGTCAGTGATATTCAACCTGATCCTGATTGAGAGAGTCGTTCGTGGGTGTAGACCAGAAGACCATAATACGTACTCAGAGCAGGATCAGGCCATCCGGCCCATCAGGTCTGATCTGTCATTTGATAGACACACTCCAAACGCTGGTGGAACTCAGCGGGCCAGGCAGCATCCCTGGAAAAGAGTTTCGGGCCGAGACCCTTCATCAGGACGGGAGAAAAATGATGAGAAGTCAGGGTATGGAGGAGGAGGGAGGGGAGGAAGAAGTGGTAGGTGAAACCGGGAGAGGTGGAGGAGTGAGGGAAAGAGTTGGGAAGCTGATTGGTGAAAGGGATAAGGAACTGGAGAAGGGAGAGTTTTATAGGGGAGGACAGAAGGCCGTGGAAGAAAGGGAGGGGGGGAGGAGCACTAGAGGGAGGCGAAGGGCAGGTCAGAAGGTGAGAGAGGGAAATGGGAATGGGGAAGTGGGGGGGGGGGGGGACATCACCGGAAATTCGAGAAATCAATGTTCATGCCAGCAGGTTGGAGGCTACCCAGACGGAATACGTGGTGTTGCTCCTCCAACCTGAGTGTGGCCTCGGTCGAGGAGGCCATGGACTGACATGTTGGAATGGGAATGGGAAGTGGAATTAAAATGGATGGCCAGTAGGAGATCCCACTTTTTCTGGCAGACAGAGCATAGGTGCTCGGTGAAGCAGTCTCCCAGTCTACGTCGGGTCTCTCTGATATACAGGAAGCCACACGGGGAGCACCGGACACAGTATACCACACCAGCCGACACACAGGTGAAGTGTCGCCTCACCTGGAAGGACTGTCTGGGGCCCTGAATGGTGGTGAGGGAGGAAGTGTAAGGGCAGGTGTAGCACTTGTTCCGCTTACAAGGGTAAGTGCCAGGAGGGAGGTCAGTGGGGAGGGACAAATGGACAAGGGAGTCGCGTAGGGAGCGATCCCTGCGGAAAGCAGGAAGTGGGTGGGATCCCGCTGGAGATGGCGGAAGTTACGGAGAATTCTGTAGGGGTCGCTTAGTGTCACCTTAGTTGGCAGCACTGACCTGGAATCAACTTTGAACTTCAGCTGGCCATATATTATATCTTAACATATATTACCCCTCAGCCATCAGGCTTGTGAACCAAAGGGGATAACTTCACTCAATGTCACTTGTTCTATCATTTAAAAGCCCCCACAACCTTCAACATCTCTTCATCTCATGTTCTCCATATTTGTTATTTATTTACTTATTATTTCTTTTTGTCTTTTGCACACTGGTTGAATGCCCAAGTTGATGCTGTGGTCTTTCTATGATTCTATTATGGTTATTATTCTATTATGGATTCATTGAGAAGAAAATGAATCTCAGGGTTGTATATGGTGACATATATGTACTTTGATAATAAATTTACTTTGAACTTTAGATGGCATTACAATCTGTGCTCCATTCTGTTGTTTCGCGCTCCTCGCTGCATCTATTGTATGTAATTTTACTAAATAGACTGTTTAGTCCGTCAAATTCAGGGGAGCCAGCGATAGTGTGTGGGGTATTTCCCTTGCATACCTTGTCAGCGTGGCCCCTTTAAGGAGCCAGTTGCCCCGCACAAACTTGGCGACAGCCACATCCGCCCCGCTTCATACCCCACCACCTCCCACCCTTACGTCCGTCTCTCTCCCCAGAGCGGGGCCCGTGCGTGTGACGTCACTGCGCCGCGGGTGATTGACAGGCTGCCCCGGGGACCGTGACAAACAAGAACCTGCTATCAAATGGAGCGGCGCTGAGGGCATGGACGGGAGTGAGTGAGGGAGGGAGGGGGAGGTGGGGTAACGGGGCAGAAGAGGATCGTCCTGGAGAAGAAAGGGCAGGTTACCTGCAAAACTGAACTGCAACTTGCATTCGATGCACAGGGAAAGGTGAGAGCCGGCGATTGCATTTCAAAGAAAATTGTTGCATCAAACTGGAGAGGTTTGCTCACTCGCTCTGTCTCTGCCAAGATGCGTTGCGTGGCCGGCCGGCCGGCCGGCTGCTGTGCAAGGGCTCGCTCTTCCCCTTCCCTTCCCCTCGCAGACGCTGCTGCATTCCGATCGGTCTTGGCCGCAGAAGTTTGGTGTCGATTGCAGCGTCGGACAGAGACAGAGAGAGGGGGAGAGAGAGGAGGTGAGAGGTGAATGGGGACCGGAGAAAGGGGAATGGGGGAAGGGGACGGTGAGAGAGAGCTCCTAGCGAGGGAAGCTGGGCAGACTGGGGTCTATTATTCAGATCATATTTGAAACATCTCACATCCCGAGTGGAGATGTTGAGAGATTTCCACCAGTGGCAGTTTGGGGCCAAATTTCAAGACCTGGAGGGAGCAACTTGCCATCTGTTGGAGTCTTACAGCATGGAAGCGACCCTTCGGCCCATCTAATCCATGCTGCCCGAGATGCCCATCTGAGCTAGTCCCATTTGCTCAGGTTTGGCCTACATTCCTCTCAAAAGCATTCCTAATCTAGCTACCTAAACGTCTTTTAAGCATAATTGTAACCATCTCTACCTCAAACTCTCTGAGAGTTGGGAGGTGGCAAATCTCTGGTATTAATTCTCCACCTGGTGTTGTTGTGGGGGGGGCTGGATCACTGGGGTTATTTAAAGATGAGGGGTGTGGTAATGTAGAAAGATCGGGGACACCAAGAGACTGCGGACACATCGGGTCGGGCAGCGTCTGTGGGAGGGGGGAAGGATTTGTCGATGTTCCAAATCAGGTTTATTCTTCCTACCGCACTATGTGTTGTTTTACGCCAGCAGTTCCGCGCCAGGCGTAAAAATGACTAGAAGTGGCAAATAAGAGGGATAGCGAGGCGGTGTTCACGGGTCTGTGGACCGTTCAGGAATCTGATGGCGGAGTGGAGGAATCGATTAGTTGAGGCTCCTGTGGCCGCTCCCCGAGGTTGTAGTGAGAAGAGGCAATGGCCCGGGGGTGAGGGTATCCGGTGATGGATGCTGCCTTTTGAGGGTGTTCTCGCTGGTGGGGAGGGCTGTGCCTGTGGTGGAGCTGACTGGGTCCACAGCCCCTTGTGATCCTGAGCACTGTGATACACCCGGTCAGAATGCTCTCCATCTTTGAAAATCTGCAGGAGCCCTTAGTGACGTACCAAATCTCTTCAAACTCCTAATGGCGTACAGCCCTCTTCGTGATTGCCCAGGGTAGATCCTCTGGGATGTTGATGCCCGGGAACTTGAAGCTGCTCACCCTTTCCACCACTGACCCCCTCCTCCCACCCCCAACGAGGGCCGGTGTCCACAATCAGCTCCTTGGCCTTACTGACGTTGAGTGTGAGGTTGATGTTGTGGCACCACTCAGCCCCCTGATCCTCCTCATCGCCGAACGAGATTCTGCCAGAACAGTAATGTCATTGTTGAGTGTGAGTCTGCGGGCTCCTGTGCCTCCTCCCCGATGTTAGTAACGGGAAGAGGGCGTCTCCCGAATGGTGAGGGTCTGTGGTGATTTATGCCCCCTTTTTGAGGCACTGCCTCTCAAAGGGTTCATTTTGGCTTGATTCCCTGTATTTGGTTTCTCCAGCAGATTTTTTTTTGGGGGGGGGGCGTTTGACTATGATGAGGGACTAGGTCAGAAGACGAGATGAGGGCTGAGGTAGATCAGAGGTGATTATATTGAGGGAAGGGAAGACCACCCCCCAAGTGGCCCTCTCCTGTTCTTGTGCCCCTCATGTTCTCGAAGAGGGAAAGGGAAATGATGGGGGATGAGGAGCGGGAGGGAGATGACTTGCATAGGGAGAGGGGTGGCTGGGCTGAGATCTGCGATTAGCCGGAGGTTGGGTTTGGACCGGGCTGGGGGGGAGAGAAGACTGTCCTGTTACTAATGCCCCAGGACCAGGGGTTTATACGGATCAGCAGTGGGGGGGGGGGGGGTAACTGAACCGACCATTCTCAGAAGTGAGTCGAGAAGGAATAATGCTGGGTTAGGGCCAGAGTTGCTCTACAAGGATAGTTCACTCGTGGTGGGCAGAAGGGCCTCTACCTCTGCTGACCAGAACAAGGGTGGAGAGGTGGGGGGGTCATTATTCCAGCTGGGGGTCCATGGCCAGTGGTGTTCCACAGGGGTCAGTGCTGGGACCTCTGTGTGTGATTTTATACAGAAAAATGGCGGGCGGGTCAGCCGTGCATGGAGCTTATTGAGAAGAGGGAAAGCTCTGATCTCAAACCTGTGGGGTCTTGCGGCCAGACTCACACGTGGGGAGGGCTTCGGAGTAAACCGGGAGGAAAGATCCGGAGCTGGAGCCCCTAAACTGGTCCTGTGTTGTCTTCAACACTGACGGGCAATTCCTGTGCCGCCGTTGGTGCCAAACTATCGGTCTGTGCTGCTCCTTCAGATTCAGCTGCTTATCTCCATGTCGGACCGCCCTGGCCTGCATGTCAACTTTGACAGCTAGGTTGCAACATGGTCGGTCTCCACAACTTGGCAGATGACCAAAAAAGCGGGTGAGTTGTGGCCAGTGAAGAAAGCTGTCAAGGGACGGTTTGAAATGTGGGCAGATAATCAGCAGATGCAGTTTAATCTGGGCAAGTGAGAGGAGGTCAGATGTAAAGGGACAGTTAATGGCGGGAGCCAGGAGGTCGCACAGGTGGACAACTTGCCCTGGTTGGTCAGGGTGCCGAGCGTCACGGTCAGGAAGTCGTGTTGCAGTTGTTTAAGCCACATCTGGAGTATTGTGTGCAGTTCTGATCGCCTCATTGCAGGAAAGATGTGCTGGGCTTTGAAGAGGGTGCAAAAGAGATTCAGATTCAGTCCTTGTGTTCCCTCTTCCCTCTTGCCTTTCCTCTAATCCAGGATGCTGCCTGGATTACAGGGCATGAGCTGTGAGGAGAGGCTGCACAAACTTGGGTTGTTTTCTCTGGAGCGCCGGAGGCTGAGGGGAGGCCTGAAAGAGATATAAAAATCTAATGATATCTGCGGCGTTTTAAGGAGGGGTATTACTCACAAAATTTCACTTTAAGCTGATGATATATTGCTGTTTATCTCTAACGTTGAGACCTCGGAACCTTGCCTACTTTCTTTACTCTACCGTTTTAGCCAGTTTTCAGGATATAAATTGAACCTAAATAAGAGTGCAAACACGAGGAAATCTGCAGGTGCTGGAAATTCAAGCAACACACACACAAAATGCTGGTGGAACGCAGCAGGCCAGGCAGCATCTATAGGGAGAAGTGTGTCGACGTTTCGGTCCGAGACACCAGCGTTTTGTGTGTATGCTACAAAAGAGTGAATTATTTCATTTAAATAATTTGATATCAATTAAAACTAATCCCCCTTTTTAAAATTGTAAGGAATCAATTTAGTTATTTGGGTATAACAGTCGCTAACAATTGCAAAAACCTGTATAAACAAAACTATTTTACTTTATTGAATCATGTAAAAAGGATATCATTAAATTGGTCACTTCTTTCAAAATTATGAGAGGACTGAAATAGAGTAACTATACCCTTCCCCTGTAACTATAAGCCTCCCAATCAGTCTCCCTGTAACTATAACCGTCCTCGTCAGTCTCCCTGTAACTATAACCCACCACGTCAGTCTCCCCGTAACTATAACCCTCCCTGTCAGTCTCCCTCTGTAACTATAACCCTCCCCGTCAGTCACCCTGTAACTATAACCCTCCTCGTCAGTCTCCCTGTAACTATAACCCTCCCTGTCAGTCTCCCTCTGTAACTATAACCCTCCCCGTCAGTCTCCCTGTAAATATAACCCTCCCCATCAGTCACCCTGTAACTATAACCCTCCCCGTCAGTTTCCCTGTAACTATAACCCTCCTCGTCAGGATCCCCCGTTACTATAACCCTACCCGTAAGTCTCCCCCGTAATTATTACCCTCCCTGTCAGTCTCCCCCGTGATTATAACCCTCCCAGTCAGTCTCCCCGTAACTATAACCCTCCCCGTCAGTCTCCCCGTAACTATAACCCTCCTCGTCAGTCTCCCCCCGTAACTATAACCCACACCGTCAGTTTCCCCTGTAACTATAACCCCCCCGTAGTCTCCCCGTAACTATAACCCCCCGTCAGTCTCCCCCGTAACTATAACCCTGCCCGTCAGACTCACCGTGACTATAACCCTCCACATCAGTCTCCTCCTGTAACTATAACCCTCCCCGTCAGTCTCCCTGTAACTATAACCGTCCCCGTCAGTCTCCCCCGTAACTATAAACCACCCCGTCAGTCTCCCCCTGTAACTATAACCCTCCCCGTCAGTCTCCCCCTAACTATAGCCATACCCGTCAGTCTCCCCCGTGACTATAACCCTCCCCGTCAGTCTCCCCCTGTAACTATAACCCTCCCCGTCAGTCTCCCCCGTAACTATAACCGTCCCCGTCAGTCTCCCCGTAACTGTAACCCTCCCTGTCGGTCTCCCCCTGTAACTATAACCCTCCCCGTCAGTCTCCCCGTAACTATAACCCTCCCCGTCAGTCTCCCCCTAACTATAACCCACCCCGTCAGCCTCCCCCTGTAACTATAACCCTCCCCGTCAGTCTCCCCGTAACTATAACCCTCCCCGTCAGTCTCCCCCTAACTATAACCCTCCCCGTCAGTCTCCCCCTGTAACTATAACCCTCCCCGTCAGTCTCCCCCTGTAACTATAACTCTCCCCGTCAGCCTCCCCCTGTAACTATAACCCAGCCCGTCAGTCTCCCCCTGTAACTATAACCCTCCCCGTCAGTCTCCCTGTAACTATAACCGTCCCCGTCAGTCTCCCCCGTAACTATAACCCTCCCCGTCAGTCTCCCCCGTAACTATAACCCTCCCCGTCAGTCTCCCCCTGTAACTATAACCCTCCCCGTCAGTCTCCCCCTGTAACTATAACCCTCCCCGTCAGTCTCCCCCTGTAACTATAACCCTCCCCGTCAGTCTCCCCCTGTAACTATAACCCAGCCCGTCAGTCTCCCCCTGTAACTATAACCCTCCCCGTCAGTCTCCCTGTAACTATAACCGTCCCCGTCAGTCTCCCCCGTAACTATAACCCTCCCCGTCAGTCTCCCCCTGTAACTATAACCCTCCCCGTCAGTCTCCCCCGTAACTATAACCCTCCCTGTCAGTCTCCCCGTAACTATAACCCTCCCCGTCAGTCTCCCCCGTAACTATAACCCTCCCCGTTAGTCTCCCCTGTAACAATAACCCTCCCCGTCAGTCTCCCCTGTAACTATAACCCTCCCCGTCAGTCTCCCCCTGTAACTATAACCCTCCCCGTCAGTCTCCCCCGTAACTATAACCCTCCCCATCAGTCTCCCCATAACTGTAACCCTCCCAGTCGGTCTCCCCCTGTAACTATAACCCTCCCCGTCAGTCTCCCCGTAACTATAACCCTCCCCGTCAGTCTCCCCGTAACTATAACCCTCCCCGTCAGTCTCCCACTGTAACTATAACTCTCCCCGTCAGCCTCCCCCTGTAACTATAACCCTCCCCGTCAGTCTCCCCCTGTAACTATAACCCTCCCCGTCAGTCTCCCTGTAACTATAACCGTCCGCGTCAGTCTCCCCCGTAACTATAACCCTCCCCGTCAGTCTCCCCCTGTAACTATAACCCTCCCCGTCAGTCTCCCCCGTAACTATAACCCTCCCCGTCAGTCTCCCCCTGTAACTATAACCCTCCCCGTCAGTCTCCCCCTGTAACTATAACCCTCCCCGTCAGTCTCCCCGTAACTATAACCCTCCCTGTCAGTCTCCCTGTAACTATAACCCTTCCCGTCAGTCTCCCCCTGTAACTATAACCCTCCCCGTCAGTCTCCCCCGTAACTATAACCGTCCCCGTCAGTCTCCCCCGTAACTATAACCCTCCCCGTCAGTCTCCCCCGTAACTACAACCCTCCCCGTCAGTCTCCCCCTGTAACTATAACCCTCCCCGTCAGTCTCCCCCTGTAACTATAACCCTCCCCGTCAGTCTCCCCCTGTAACTATAACCCTCCCCGTCAGTCTCCCTGTAACTATAACCCTCCCCGTCAGTCTCCCCCTGTAACTATAACTCTCCCCGTCAGTCTCCCCCTGTAACTATAACCCTCCCCGTCAGTCTCCCCCTGTAACTATAACCCAGCCCGTCAGTCTCCCCCTGTAACTATAACCCTCCCCGTCAGTCTCCCTGTAACTATAACCGTCCCCGTCAGTCTCCCCCGTAACTATAACCCTCCCCGTCAGTCTCCCCCTGTAACTATAACCCTCCCCGTCAGTCTCCCCCGTAACTATAACCCTCCCTGTCAGTCTCCCCGTAACTATAACCCTCCCCGTCGGTCTCCCCCGTAACTATAACCCTACCCGTCAGTCTCCCCGTAACTATAACCCTCCCCGTCAGTCTCCCCGTAACTATAACCCTCCCCGTCAGTCTCCCACTGTAACTATAACTCTCCCCGTCAGCCTCCCCCTGTAACTATAACCCTCCCCGTCAGTCTCCCCCTGTAACTATAACCCTCCCCGTCAGTCTCCCTGTAACTATAACCGTCCTCGTCAGTCTCCCCCGTAACTATAACCCTCCCCGTCAGTCTCCCCCTGTAACTATAACCCTCCCCGTCAGTCTCCCCCGTAACTATAACCCTCCCCGTCAGTCTCCCCCTGTAACTATAACCCTCCCCGTCAGTCTCCCCCTGTAACTATAACCCTCCCCGTCAGTCTCCCCGTAACTATAACCCTCCCTGTCAGTCTCCCTGTAACTATAACCCTTCCCGTCAGTCTCCCCCTGTAACTATAACCCTCCCCGTCAGTCTCCCTGTAACTATAACCGTCCCCGTCAGTCTCCCCCGTAACTATAACCCTCCCCGTCAGTCTCCCCCGTAACTATAACCCTCCCCGTCAGTCTCCCCCTGTAACTATAACCCTCCCCGTCAGTCTCCCCCTGTAACTATAACCCTCCCCGTCAGTCTCCCCCTGTAACTATAACCCTCCCCGTCAGTCTCCCTGTAACTATAACCCTCCCCGTCAGTCTCCCCCTGTAACTATAACTCTCCCCGTCAGCCTCCCCCTGTAACTATAACCCAGCCCGTCAGTCACCCCCTGTAACTATAACCCTCCCTGTAACTATAACCGTCCCCGTCAGTCTCCCCCGTAACTATAACCCTCCCCGTCAGTCTCCCCCGTAACTATAACCCTCCCCGTCAGTCTCCCCCTGTAACTATAACCCTCCCCGTCAGTCTCCTCCTGTAACTATAACCCTCCCCGTCAGTCTCCCCCTGTAACTATAACCCTCCACATCAGCCTCCCCCTGTAACTATAACCCAGCCCGTCAGTCTCCCCCTGTAACTATAACCCTCCCCGTCAGTCTCCCCCTGTAACTATAACCCTCCCCGTCAGTCTCCCCCGTAACTATAACCCTCCCCGTCAGTCTCCCCCGTAACTATAACCCTCCCCGTCAGTCTCCCCCTGTAACTATAACCCTCCCCGTCAGTCTCCCCCTGTAACTATAACCCTCCCCGTCAGTCTCCCCCTGTAACTATAACCCTCCACATCAGCCTCCCCCTGTAACTATAACCCAGCCCGTCAGTCTCCCCCTGTAACTATAACCCTCCCCGTCAGTCTCCCTGTAACTATAACCCTCCCCGTCAGTCTCCCTGTAACTATAACCCTCCCCGTCAGTCTCCCCCTGTAACTATAACCCTCCCCGTCAATCTCCCCCGTAACTATAACCCTCACTGTCAGTCTCCCTGTAACTATAACCCTCCCTGTCAGTCTCCCTGTAACTATAACCCTCCCCGTCAGTCTCCCCCGTAACTATAACCCTCCATGTCAGTCTCCCCCTGTAACTATAACCCCCCCGTCAGTCTCCCCGAAACTATAACCCTCCTCATCAGTCTCCCCTGTAACTATAACCCTGCCCGTCAGACTCCCCCGTAACTATAATCCTCCCCGTCAGTCTCCAGGTAACTATAACCTTCCCTGTCAGTCTCCCCCCGTAACTATAACCCTCCCTGTCAGTCTCCCCCTGTAACTATAACCCTCCCCGTCAGTCTCCCCCTGTATCTATAACCCTCCCCGTCAGTTTCCCCCGTGACTATAACCCTCCCCGTCAGTCTCCCCCGTCATTATAACCCTCCCTGTCAGTCTCCCCCGTGATTATAACCCTCTCCGTCAGTCTCCCCCGTAACTATAACCCTCCCCGTCAGTCTCCCCCTGTAACTATAACCCTCCCCGTCAGTCTCCCCCTGTAACTATAACCTTCCCCGTCAGTCTCCCCGTAACTATAACCCTCCCTGTCAGTCTCCCTGTAACTATAACCCTTCCCGTCAGTCTCCCCCTGTAACTATAACCCTCCACGTCAGCCTCCCCCTGGAACTATAACCCAGCCCGTCAGTCTCCCCCTGTAACTATAACCCTCCCCGTCAGTCTCCCTGTAACTATAACCGTCCCCGTCAGTCTCCCCCGTAACTATAACCCTCCCCGTCAGTCTCCCCCTGTAACTATAACCCTCCCCGTCAGTCTCCCCCGTAACTATAACCCTCCCCGTCAGTCTCCCCCTGTAACTATAACCCTCCCCGTCAGTCTCCCCCTGTAACTATAAGCCTCCCAGTAACTATAATCCTCCCCGTCAGTCTCGCCCTGTAACTATAACCCTCCCCGTCAGTCTCCCCCTGTAAGTATAACTCTCCCCGTCAGCCTCCCCCTGTAACTATAACCCAGCCCGTCAGTCTCCCCCTGTAACTATAACCCTCCCCGTCAGTCTCCCTGTAACTATAACCGTCCCCGTCAGTCTCCCCCGTAACTATAACCCTCCCCGTCAGTCTCCCCCGTAACTATAACACTCCCCGTCAGTCTCCCCCTGTAACTATAACCCTCCCCGTCAGTCTCCCCCTGTAACTATAACCCTCCCCGTCAGTCTCCCCCTGTAACTATAACCCTCCACGTCAGTCTCCCCCTGTAACTATAACCCTCCCCGTCAGTCTCCCTGTAACTATAACCGTCCCCGTCAGTCTCCCCCGTAACTATAACCCTCCCCGTCAGTCTCCCCCTGTAACTATAACCCTCCCCGTCAGTCTCCCCCGTAACTATAACCCTCCCTGTCAGTCTCCCCGTAACTATAACCCCCCAGTCAGTCTCCCCCAGTAACTATAGCCCTACCCGTCAGTCTCCCCCATAACTATAACCCTCCCCGTCAGTCTCCCCCGTATCTATAACCCTCCCCGTCAGTCTCCCCCGTAACTATAACCTCCCCGTCAGTCTCCCCCTGTAACTATAACCCTCCCCGTCAGTCTCCCCCGTGACTATAACCCTCCCCGTCAGTCTCCCCCGTATCTATAACCCTCCCCGTCAGTCTCCCCCGTAACTATAACCTCCCCGTCAGTCTCCCCCTGTAACTATAACCCTCCCCGTCAGTCTCCCCCGTATCTATAACCCTCCCCGTCAGTCTCCCCCTGCAACTATAGCCCTACCCGTCAGTCTCCCCCGTGACTATAACCCTCCCCGCCAGTCTCCCCCTGTAACTATAACCCTCCCCGTCAGTCTCCCCCGTGACTATAATCCTCCCCGTCAGTCTCCCCTGTGATTATAACCTTCCCCGTCAGTCTCCCCTTGTAACTATAAACCTCCCCGTCAGTCTCCCCCGTAACTATAACCCTCCACGTCAGTCTCCCCCTGTAACTATAACCCACCCTGTCAGTCTCCCCTGTAACTATAACCCCCCCGTCAGTCTCCCCCGTAACTGTAGTCTCCCCGTAACTATAACCCCCCGTCAGTCTCCCCCTGTAACTATAACTCACCCCGTCAGTTTCCCCCGTGACTATAACCCTCCCCGTAAGTCTCCCCCGTAATTATTATCCTCCCTGTCAGTCTCCCCCGTGATTATAATCCTCCCAGTCAGTCTCCCCGTAACTATAACCCTCCCCGTCAGTCTCCCCGTAACTATAACCCACCCCGTCAGTTTCCCCTGTAACTATAACCCCCCCGCAGTCTCCCAGTAACTATAACCCCCCCGTAGTCTCCCCGTAACTATAACCACCCCGTCAGTCTCCCCCGTAACTATAACCCTGCCCATCAGACTCCCCCGTAACTATAACCCTGCCCGTCAGTCTCCCAGTAACTATAATCCTCCCCGTCAGTCTCCCCGTAACTATAACCCTCCCCGTCAGTCTCCCCCGTGACTATAACCCTCCCCGTCAGTCTCCCCCGTGACTATAACCGTCCCCGTCACTCTCCTCCGTGACTATAACCCTCCCCGTCAGTCTCCCCCTGTAACTATAACCTTCCCCGTTAGTCTCCCCCGTAATTATTACCCTCCCTGTCAGTCTCCCCCGTGATTATAACCCTCCCCGTCAGTCTCCCCCTGAAACTATAACCCTCCCCGTCAATCTCCCCCGTAACTATAACCCTCCCCGTCAATCTCCCCCGTAACTATAACCCTCACTGTCAGTCTCCCTGTAACTATAACCCTCCCCGTCAGTCTCCCCCGTAACTATAACCCTGCATGTCAGTCTCCCCCTGTAACTATAACCCCCCCGTCAGTCTCCCCGAAACTATAACCCTCCTCATCAGTCTCCCCCGTAACTATAACCCTGCCCGTCAGACTCCCCCGTAACTATAACCCTCACTGTCAGTCTCCCCCGTAACTATAACCCCCCCGTCAGTCTCCCCGAAACTATAACCCTCCTCATCAGTCTCCCCCGTAACTATAACCCTGCCCGTCAGACTCCCCCGTAACTATAACCCTCACTGTCAGTCTCCCCCGTAACTATAACCCTCCATGTCAGTCTCTCCCTGTAACTATAACCCCCCCGTCAGTCTCCCCGAAACTATAACCCTCCTCATCAGTCTCCCCCGTAACTATAACCCTGCCCGTCAGACTCCCCCGTAACTATAACCCTCACTGTCAGTCTCCCCCGTAACTATAACCCTCCATGTCAGTCTCTCCCTGTAACTATAACCCCCCCCGTCAGTCTCCCCGAAACTATAACCCTCCTCATCAGTCTCCCCCGTAACTATAACCCTCCCCATCAGTCTCCAGGTAACTATAACCTTCCCTGTCAGTCTCCCCCCGTAACTATAACCCTCCCTGTCAGTCACCCCCTGTAACCATAACCCTCCCCGTCAGTCTCCCCCTGTAACTATAACCCTCCCCGTCAGTTTCCCCCGTGACTATAACCCTCCCCGTCAGTCTCCCCCGTCATTATAACCCTCCCTGTCAGTCTCCCCCGTGATTATAACCCTCCCCGTCAGTCTCCCCGTAACTATAACCCTCCTCGTCAGTCTCCCCTGTAACTATAACCCTCCCCGTCAGTCTCCCCCTGTAACTATAACCCACCCCGTCAGTTTCCCCTGTAACTATAACCCCCCCGTCAGTCTCCCCGTAACTATAAACCCCCTGTAGTCTCCCCGTAACTATAACCCCCCAGTCAGTCTCCCCCAGTAACTATAGCCCTACCCGTCAGTCTTCCCCATAACTATAACCCTCCCCGTCAGTCTCCCCCGTATCTATAACCCTCCCCGTCAGTCTCCCCCGTAACTATAACCTCCCCGTCAGTCTCCCCCTGTAACTATAACCCTCCCCGTCAGTCTCCCCCGTGACTATAACCCTCCCCGCCAGTCTCCCCCTGTAACTATAACCCTCCCCGTCAGTCTCCCCCGTGACTATAATCCTCCCCGTCAGTCTCCCCCGTGATTATAACCTTCCCCGTCAGTCTCCCCTTGTAAATATAAACCTCCCCGTCAGTCTCCCCCGTAACTATAACTCTCCACGTCAGTCTCCCCCTGTAACTATAACCCACCCTGTCAGTCTCCCCTGTAACTATAACCCCCCCGTCAGTCTCCCCCGTAACTGTAGTCTCCCCGTAACTATAACCCCCCCGTCAGTCTCCCCCTGTAACTATAACTCACCCCGTCAGTTTCCCCCGTGACTATAACCCTCCCCGTAAGTCTCCCCCGTAATTATTACCCTCCCTGTCAGTCTCCCCCGAGATTATAATCCTCCCAGTCAGTCTCCCCGTAACTATAACCCTCTCCATCAGTCTCCCCCTGTAACTATAACCCTCCCAGTCAGTCTCCCCGTAACTATAACCCTCCCCGTCAGTCTCCCAGTAACTATAATCCTCCCCGTCAGTCTCCCCGTAACTATAACCCTCCCCGTCAGTCTCCCCTGTGACTATAACCCTCCCCGTCAGTCTCCCCCGTGACTATAACCGTCCCCGTCACTCTCCTCCGTGACTATAACCCTCCCCGTCAGTCTCCCCCTGTAACTATAACCTTCCCCGTCAGTCTCCCCCGTAATTATTACCCTCCCTGTCAGTCTCCCCCGTGATTATAACCCTCTCCGTCAGTCCCCCCGTGACAATAACCCTCTCCATCAGTCTCCCCCGTAACTATAACCCTCCCCGTCAGTCTCCCCCTGAAACTATAACCCTCCCCGTCAATCTCCCCTGTAACTATAACCTTCACTGTCAGTCTCCCTGTAACTATAACCCTCCACGTCAGTCTCCCCCGTAACTATAACTCTCCACGTCAGTCTCCCCCAGTAACTATAACCCTCCACGTCAGTCTCCCCCGTAACTATAACCCTGCCCATCAGACTCCCCCGTAACTATAACCCTGCCCGTCAGTCTCCCAGTAACTATAATTCTCCCCGTCAGTCTCCCCGTAACTATAACCCTCCCCGTCAGACTCCACCGTGACTATAACCCTCCCCGTCAGTCTCCCCGTGACTATAACCGTCCCCGTCACTCTCCCCCGTGACTATAACCCTCCCCCTCAGTCTCCCCTGTAACTATAACCTTCCCCGTCAGTCTCCCCCGTGACTATAACCCTCCCCGTCAGTCTCCACCATAATTATAACCCTGCCCGTCAGACTTCCCTGTGACTATAACCCTCCACGTCAGTCTCCCCGTAACTATAACCCTGCCCATCAGACTCCCCCGTAACTATAACCCTGCCCGTCAGTCTCCCAGTAACTATAATCCTCCCCGTCAGTCTCCCCGTAACTATAACCCTCCCCGTCAGTCTCCCCCGTGACTATAACCCTCCCCGTCAGTCTCCCCCTGTAACTATAACCTTCCCCGTCAGTCTCCCCCGTGACTATAACCCTCCCCGTCAGTCTCCCCCATAATTATAACCCTCCCCGTCAGTCTTCCCCGTGATTATAACCCTCCCCGTCAGTCTCCCCGTAACTATAACCCTCCCCGTCAGTCTCCCCGTAACTATAACGTTCCCCATCAGTCTCACCCCATAACTATAACCCTCCTCGTCAGTCTCCCCCTGAAACTATAACCCTCCCCGTCAATCTCCCCCGTAACTATAACCCTCCCCGTCAATCTCCCCCGTAACTATAACCCTCACTGTCAGTCTCCCTGTAACTATAACCCTCCCTGTCAGTCTCCCTGTAACTATAACCCTCCCCGTCAGTCTCCCCCGTAACTATAACCCTCCATGTCAGTCTCCCCCTGTAACTATAACCCCCCCGTCAGTCTCCCCGAAACTATAACCCTCCTCATCAGTCTCCCCTGTAACTATAACCCTGCCCGTCAGACTCCCCCGTAACTATAATCCTCCCCGTCAGTCTCCAGGTAACTATAACCTTCCCTGTCAGTCTCCCCCCGTAACTATAACCCTCCCTGTCAGTCTCCCCCTGTAACTATAACCCTCCCCGTCAGTCTCCCCCTGTATCTATAACCCTCCCCGTCAGTTTCCCCCGTGACTATAACCCTCCCCGTCAGTCTCCCCCGTCATTATAACCCTCCCTGTCAGTCTCCCCCGTGATTATAACCCTCTCCGTCAGTCTCCCCCGTAACTATAACCCTCCCCGTCAGTCTCCCCCTGTAACTATAACCCTCCCCGTCAGTCTCCCCCTGTAACTATAACCTTCCCCGTCAGTCTCCCCGTAACTATAACCCTCCCTGTCAGTCTCCCTGTAACTATAACCCTTCCCGTCAGTCTCCCCCTGTAACTATAACCCTCCACGTCAGCCTCCCCCTGGAACTATAACCCAGCCCGTCAGTCTCCCCCTGTAACTATAACCCTCCCCGTCAGTCTCCCTGTAACTATAACCGTCCCCGTCAGTCTCCCCCGTAACTATAACCCTCCCCGTCAGTCTCCCCCTGTAACTATAACCCTCCCCGTCAGTCTCCCCCGTAACTATAACCCTCCCCGTCAGTCTCCCCCTGTAACTATAACCCTCCCCGTCAGTCTCCCCCTGTAACTATAAGCCTCCCAGTAACTATAATCCTCCCCGTCAGTCTCGCCCTGTAACTATAACCCTCCCCGTCAGTCTCCCCCTGTAAGTATAACTCTCCCCGTCAGCCTCCCCCTGTAACTATAACCCAGCCCGTCAGTCTCCCCCTGTAACTATAACCCTCCCCGTCAGTCTCCCTGTAACTATAACCGTCCCCGTCAGTCTCCCCCGTAACTATAACCCTCCCCGTCAGTCTCCCCCGTAACTATAACACTCCCCGTCAGTCTCCCCCTGTAACTATAACCCTCCCCGTCAGTCTCACCCTGTAACTATAACCCTCCCCGTCAGTCTCCCCCTGTAACTATAACCCTCCACGTCAGTCTCCCCCTGTAACTATAACCCTCCCCGTCAGTCTCCCTGTAACTATAACTGTCCCCGTCAGTCTCCCCCGTAACTATAACCCTCCCCGTCAGTCTCCCCCTGTAACTATAACCCTCCCCGTCAGTCTCCCCCGTAACTATAACCCTCCCTGTCAGTCTCCCCGTAACTATAACCCCCCAGTCAGTCTCCCCCAGTAACTATAGCCCTACCCGTCAGTCTCCCCCATAACTATAACCCTCCCCGTCAGTCTCCCCCGTATCTATAACCCTCCCCGTCAGTCTCCCCCGTAACTATAACCTCCCCGTCAGTCTCCCCCTGTAACTATAACCCTCCCCGTCAGTCTCCCCCGTGACTATAACCCTCCCCGTCAGTCTCCCCCGTATCTATAACCCTCCCCGTCAGTCTCCCCCGTAACTATAACCTCCCCGTCAGTCTCCCCCTGTAACTATAACCCTCCCCGTCAGTCTCCCCCGTATCTATAACCCTCCCCGTCAGTCTCCCCCTGCAACTATAGCCCTACCCGTCAGTCTCCCCCGTGACTATAACCCTCCCCGCCAGTCTCCCCCTGTAACTATAACCCTCCCCGTCAGTCTCCCCCGTGACTATAATCCTCCCCGTCAGTCTCCCCTGTGATTATAACCTTCCCCGTCAGTCTCCCCTTGTAACTATAAACCTCCCCGTCAGTCTCCCCCGTAACTATAACCCTCCACGTCAGTCTCCCCCTGTAACTATAACCCACCCTGTCAGTCTCCCCTGTAACTATAACCCCCCCGTCAGTCTCCCCCGTAACTGTAGTCTCCCCGTAACTATAACCCCCCCGTCAGTCTCCCCCTGTAACTATAACTCACCCCGTCAGTTTCCCCCGTGACTATAACCCTCCCCGTAAGTCTCCCCCGTAATTATTATCCTCCCTGTCAGTCTCCCCCGTGATTATAATCCTCCCAGTCAGTCTCCCCGTAACTATAACCCTCTCCATCAGTCTCCCCCTGTAACTATAACCCTCCCAGTCAGTCTCCCCGTAACTATAACCCTCTCCATCAGTCTCCCCCTGTAACTATAACCCTCCCAGTCAGTCTCCCCGTAACTATAACCCTCTCCATCAGTCTCCCCCTGTAACTATAACCCTCCCAGTCAGTCTCCCCGTAACTATAACCCTCCCCGTCAGTCTCCCCGTAACTATAACCCACCCCGTCAGTTTCCCCTGTAACTATAACCCCCCCGCAGTCTCCCAGTAACTATAACCCCCCCGTAGTCTCCCCGTAACTATAACCACCCCGTCAGTCTCCCCCGTAACTATAACCCTGCCCATCAGACTCCCCCGTAACTATAACCCTGCCCGTCAGTCTCCCAGTAACTATAATCCTCCCCGTCAGTCTCCCCGTAACTATAACCGTCCCCGTCACTCTCCTCCGTGACTATAACCCTCCCCGTCAGTCTCCCCCTGTAACTATAACCTTCCCCGTTAGTCTCCCCCGTAATTATTACCCTCCCTGTCAGTCTCCCCCGTGATTATAACCCTCTCCGTCAGTCCCCCCGTGACAATAACCCTCTCCATCAGTCTCCCCCGTAACTATAACCCTCCCCGTCAGTCTCCCCCTGAAACTATAACCCTCCCCGTCAATCTCCCCTGTAACTATAACCTTCACTGTCAGTCTCCCTGTAACTATAACCCTCCACGTCAGTCTCCCCCGTAACTATAACTCTCCACGTCAGTCTCCCCCAGTAACTATAACCCTCCACGTCAGTCTCCCCCGTAACTATAACCCTGCCCATCAGACTCCCCCGTAACTATAACCCTGCCCGTCAGTCTCCCAGTAACTATAATTCTCCCCGTCAGTCTCCCCGTAACTATAACCGTCCCCGTCAGACTCCACCGTGACTATAACCGTCCCCGTCACTCTCCCCCGTGACTATAACCCTCCCCGTCAGTCTCCCCTGTAACTATAACCTTCCCCGTCAGTCTCCCCCGTGACTGTAACCCTCCCCGTCAGTCTCCACCATAATTATAACCCTGCCCGTCAGACTTCCCCGTGACTATAACCCTCCACGTCAGTCTCCCCGTAACTATAACCCTGCCCATCAGACTCCCCCGTAACTATAACCCTGCCCGTCAGTCTCCCAGTAACTATAATCCTCCCCGTCAGTCTCCCCGTAACTATAACCCTCCCCGTCACTCTCACCCTTGACTATAACCCTCCCCGTCAGTCTCCCCCTGTAACTATAACCTTCCCCGTCAGTCTCCCCCGTGACTATAACCCTCCCCGTCAGTCTCCCCCATAATTATAACCCTCCCCGTCAGTCTTCCCCGTGATTATAACCCTCCCAGTCAGTCTCCCCCGTGACTATAACCCTCCCCGTCAGTCTCCCCCATAATTATAACCCTCCCCGTCAGTCTCCCCGTAACTATAACCCTCCCCGTCAGTCTCCCCGTAACTATAACGTTCCCCATCAGTCTCACCCCATAACTATAACCCTCCTCGTCAGTCTCCCCCTGTAACTATAACCCTCCCCGTCAGTCTCCCCCTGAAACTATAACCCTCCCCGTCAATCTCCCCCGTACCTATAACCCTCCCCGTCAATCTCCCCCGTAACTATAACCCTCACTGTCAGTCTCCCTGTAACTATAACCCTCCCCGTCAGTCTCCCCCGTAACTATAACCCTGCATGTCAGTCTCCCCCTGTAACTATAACCCCCCCGTCAGTCTCCCCGAAACTATAACCCTCCTCATCAGTCTCCCCCGTAACTATAACCCTGCCCGTCAGACTCCCCCGTAACTATAACCCTCACTGTCAGTCTCCCCCGTAACTATAACCCCCCCGTCAGTCTCCCCGAAACTATAACCCTCCTCATCAGTCTCCCCCGTAACTATAACCCTGCCCGTCAGACTCCCCCGTAACTATAACCCTCACTGTCAGTCTCCCCCGTAACTATAACCCTCCATGTCAGTCTCTCCCTGTAACTATAACCCCCCCGTCAGTCTCCCCGAAACTATAACCCTCCTCATCAGTCTCCCCCGTAACTATAACCCTGCCCGTCAGACTCCCCCGTAACTATAACCCTCACTGTCAGTCTCCCCCGTAACTATAACCCTCCATGTCAGTCTCTCCCTGTAACTATAACCCCCCCCGTCAGTCTCCCCGAAACTATAACCCTCCTCATCAGTCTCCCCCGTAACTATAACCCTCCCCATCAGTCTCCAGGTAACTATAACCTTCCCTGTCAGTCTCCCCCCGTAACTATAACCCTCCCTGTCAGTCACCCCCTGTAACCATAACCCTCCCCGTCAGTCTCCCCCTGTAACTATAACCCTCCCCGTCAGTTTCCCCCGTGACTATAACCCTCCCCGTCAGTCTCCCCCGTCATTATAACCCTCCCTGTCAGTCTCCCCCGTGATTATAACCCTCCCCGTCAGTCTCCCCGTAACTATAACCCTCCTCGTCAGTCTCCCCTGTAACTATAACCCTCCCCGTCAGTCTCCCCCTGTAACTATAACCCACCCCGTCAGTTTCCCCTGTAACTATAACCCCCCCATCAGTCTCCCCGTAACTATAAACCCCCTGTAGTCTCCCCGTAACTATAACCCCCCAGTCAGTCTCCCCCAGTAACTATAGCCCTACCCGTCAGTCTTCCCCATAACTATAACCCTCCCCGTCAGTCTCCCCCGTATCTATAACCCTCCCCGTCAGTCTCCCCCGTAACTATAATCTCCCCGTCAGTCTCCCCCTGTAACTATAACCCTCCCCGTCAGTCTCCCCCGTGACTATAACCCTCCCCGTCAGTCTCCCCCGTATCTATAACCCTCCCCGTCAGTCTCCCCCGTAACTATAACCTCACCGTCAGTCTCCCCCTGTAACTATAACCCTCCCCGTCAGTCTCCCCCGTATCTATAACCCTCCCCGTCAGTCTCCCCCTGCAACTATAGCCCTACCCGTTAGTCTCCCCCGTGACTATAACCCTCCCCGCCAGTCTCCCCCTGTAACTATAACCCTCCCCGTCAGTCTCCCCCGTGACTATAATCCTCCCCGTCAGTCTCCCCCGTGATTATAACCTTCCCCGTCAGTCTCCCCTTGTAAATATAAACCTCCCCGTCAGTCTCCCCCTTAACTATAACTCTCCCCGTCAGTCTCCCCCGTATCTATAACCCTCCCCGTCAGTCTCCCCCTGCAACTATAGCCCTACCCGTCAGTCTCCCCCGTGACTATAACCCTCCCCGCCAGTCTCCCCCTGTAACTATAACCCTCCCCGTCAGTCTCCCCCGTGACTATAATCCTCCCCGTCAGTCTCCCCCGTAACTATAACTCTCCACGTCAGTCTCCCCCAGTAACTATAACCCTCCACGTCAGTCTCCCCCGTAACTATAACCCTGCCCATCAGACTCCCCCGTGATTATAACCCTCTCCGTCAGTCCCCCCGTGACAATAACCCTCTCCATCAGTCTCCCCCGTAACTATAACCCACCCCGTCAGTCTCCCCCTGAAACTATAACCCTCCCCGTCAATCTCCCCTGTAACTATAACCTTCACTGTCAGTCTCCCTGTAACTATAACCCTCCACGTCAATCTCCCCTGTAACTATAACCCTCCACGTCAGTCTCCCCCGTAACTATAACTCTCCACGTCAGTCTCCCCCTGTAACTATAACCTTCCCCGTCAGTCTCCCCCGTAACTATAACCCTGCCCATCAGACTCCCCCGTGATTATAACCCTCTCCGTCAGTCCCCCCGTGACAATAACCCTCTCCATCAGTCTCCCCCGTAACTATAACCCACCCCGTCAGTCTCCCCCTGAAACTATAACCCTCCCCGTCAATCTCCCCTGTAACTATAACCTTCACTGTCAGTCTCCCTGTAACTATAACCCTCCACGTCAGTCTCCCCCGTAACTATAACTCTCCACGTCAGTCTCCCCCAGTAACTATAACCCTCCACGTCAGTCTCCCCCGTAACTATAACCCTGCCCATCAGACTCCCCCGTAACTATAACCCTGCCCGTCAGTCTCCCAGTAACTATAATTCTCCCCGTCAGTCTCCCCGTAACTATAACCCTCCCCGTCAGACTCCACCGTGACTATAACCCTCCCCGTCAGTCTCCCCGTGACTATAACCGTCCCCGTCACTCTCCCCCGTGACTATAACCCTCCCCGTCAGTCTCCCCTGTAACTATAACCTTCCCCGTCAGTCTCCCCCGTGACTATAACCCTCCCCGTCAGTCTCCACCATAATTATAACCCTGCCCGTCAGACTTCCCTGTGACTATAACCCTCCACGTCAGTCTCCCCGTAACTATAACCCTGCCCATCAGACTCCCCCGTAACTATAACCCTGCCCGTCAGTCTCCCAGTAACTATAATCCTCCCCGTCAGTCTCCCCGTAACTATAACCCTCCCCGTCAGTCTCCCCCGTGACTATAACCCTCCCCGTCAGTCTCCCCCTGTAACTATAACCTTCCCCGTCAGTCTCCCCCGTGACTATAACCCTCCCCGTCAGTCTCCCCCATAATTATAACCCTCCCCGTCAGTCTTCCCCGTGATTATAACCCTCCCCGTCAGTCTCCCCGTAACTATAACCCTCCCCGTCAGTCTCCCCGTAACTATAACGTTCCCCATCAGTCTCACCCCATAACTATAACCCTCCTCGTCAGTCTCCCCCTGAAACTATAACCCTCCCCGTCAATCTCCCCCGTAACTATAACCCTCCCCGTCAATCTCCCCCGTAACTATAACCCTCACTGTCAGTCTCCCTGTAACTATAACCCTCCCTGTCAGTCTCCCTGTAACTATAACCCTCCCCGTCAGTCTCCCCCGTAACTATAACCCTCCATGTCAGTCTCCCCCTGTAACTATAACCCCCCCGTCAGTCTCCCCGAAACTATAACCCTCCTCATCAGTCTCCCCTGTAACTATAACCCTGCCCGTCAGACTCCCCCGTAACTATAATCCTCCCCGTCAGTCTCCAGGTAACTATAACCTTCCCTGTCAGTCTCCCCCCGTAACTATAACCCTCCCTGTCAGTCTCCCCCTGTAACTATAACCCTCCCCGTCAGTCTCCCCCTGTATCTATAACCCTCCCCGTCAGTTTCCCCCGTGACTATAACCCTCCCCGTCAGTCTCCCCCGTCATTATAACCCTCCCTGTCAGTCTCCCCCGTGATTATAACCCTCTCCGTCAGTCTCCCCCGTAACTATAACCCTCCCCGTCAGTCTCCCCCTGTAACTATAACCCTCCCCGTCAGTCTCCCCCTGTAACTATAACCTTCCCCGTCAGTCTCCCCGTAACTATAACCCTCCCTGTCAGTCTCCCTGTAACTATAACCCTTCCCGTCAGTCTCCCCCTGTAACTATAACCCTCCACGTCAGCCTCCCCCTGGAACTATAACCCAGCCCGTCAGTCTCCCCCTGTAACTATAACCCTCCCCGTCAGTCTCCCTGTAACTATAACCGTCCCCGTCAGTCTCCCCCGTAACTATAACCCTCCCCGTCAGTCTCCCCCTGTAACTATAACCCTCCCCGTCAGTCTCCCCCGTAACTATAACCCTCCCCGTCAGTCTCCCCCTGTAACTATAACCCTCCCCGTCAGTCTCCCCCTGTAACTATAAGCCTCCCAGTAACTATAATCCTCCCCGTCAGTCTCGCCCTGTAACTATAACCCTCCCCGTCAGTCTCCCCCTGTAAGTATAACTCTCCCCGTCAGCCTCCCCCTGTAACTATAACCCAGCCCGTCAGTCTCCCCCTGTAACTATAACCCTCCCCGTCAGTCTCCCTGTAACTATAACCGTCCCCGTCAGTCTCCCCCGTAACTATAACCCTCCCCGTCAGTCTCCCCCGTAACTATAACACTCCCCGTCAGTCTCCCCCTGTAACTATAACCCTCCCCGTCAGTCTCCCCCTGTAACTATAACCCTCCCCGTCAGTCTCCCCCTGTAACTATAACCCTCCACGTCAGTCTCCCCCTGTAACTATAACCCTCCCCGTCAGTCTCCCTGTAACTATAACCGTCCCCGTCAGTCTCCCCCGTAACTATAACCCTCCCCGTCAGTCTCCCCCTGTAACTATAACCCTCCCCGTCAGTCTCCCCCGTAACTATAACCCTCCCTGTCAGTCTCCCCGTAACTATAACCCCCCAGTCAGTCTCCCCCAGTAACTATAGCCCTACCCGTCAGTCTCCCCCATAACTATAATCCTTCCCGTCAGTCTCCCCCGTATCTATAACCCTCCCCGTCAGTCTCCCCCGTAACTATAACCTCCCCGTCAGTCTCCCCCTGTAACTATAACCCTCCCCGTCAGTCTCCCCCGTGACTATAACCCTCCCCGTCAGTCTCCCCCGTATCTATAACCCTCCCCGTCAGTCTCCCCCGTAACTATAACCTCCCCGTCAGTCTCCCCCTGTAACTATAACCCTCCCCGTCAGTCTCCCCCGTATCTATAACCCTCCCCGTCAGTCTCCCCCTGCAACTATAGCCCTACCCGTCAGTCTCCCCCGTGACTATAACCCTCCCCGCCAGTCTCCCCCTGTAACTATAACCCTCCCCGTCAGTCTCCCCCGTGACTATAATCCTCCCCGTCAGTCTCCCCTGTGATTATAACCTTCCCCGTCAGTCTCCCCTTGTAACTATAAACCTCCCCGTCAGTCTCCCCCGTAACTATAACCCTCCACGTCAGTCTCCCCCTGTAACTATAACCCACCCTGTCAGTCTCCCCTGTAACTATAACCCCCCCGTCAGTCTCCCCCGTAACTGTAGTCTCCCCGTAACTATAACCCCCCCGTCAGTCTCCCCCTGTAACTATAACTCACCCCGTCAGTTTCCCCCGTGACTATAACCCTCCCCGTAAGTCTCCCCCGTAATTATTATCCTCCCTGTCAGTCTCCCCCGTGATTATAATCCTCCCAGTCAGTCTCCCCGTAACTATAACCCTCTCCATCAGTCTCCCCCTGTAACTATAACCCTCCCAGTCAGTCTCCCCGTAACTATAACCCTCCCCGTCAGTCTCCCCGTAACTATAACCCACCCCGTCAGTTTCCCCTGTAACTATAACCCCCCCGCAGTCTCCCTGTAACTATAACCCCCCCGTAGTCTCCCCGTAACTATAACCACCCCGTCATTCTCCCCCGTAACTATAACCCTGCCCATCAGACTCCCCCGTAACTATAACCCTGCCCGTCAGTCTCCCAGTAACTATAATCCTCCCCGTCAGTCTCCCCCGTGATTATAACCCTCTCCGTCAGTCCCCCCGTGACAATAACCCTCTCCATCAGTCTCCCCCGTAACTATAACCCTCCCCGTCAATCTCCCCTGTAACTATAACCTTCACTGTCAGTCTCCCTGTAACTATAACCCTCCACGTCAGTCTCCCCCGTAACTATAACTCTCCACGTCAGTCTCCCCCAGTAACTATAACCCTCCACGTCAGTCTCCCCCGTAACTATAACCCTGCCCATCAGACTCCCCCGTAACTATAACCCTGCCCGTCAGTCTCCCAGTAACTATAATTCTCCCCGTCAGTCTCCCCGTAACTATAACCCTCCCCGTCAGACTCCACCGTGACTATAACCCTCCCCGTCAGTCTCCCCGTGACTATAACCGTCCCCGTCACTCTCCCCCGTGACTATAACCCTCCCCGTCAGTCTCCCCTGTAACTATAACCTTCCCCGTCAGTCTCCCCCGTGACTATAACCCTCCCCGTCAGTCTCCACCATAATTATAACCCTGCCCGTCAGACTTCCCCGTGACTATAACCCTCCACGTCAGTCTCCCCGTAACTATAACCCTGCCCATCAGACTCCCCCGTAACTATAACCCTGCCCGTCAGTCTCCCAGTAACTATAACCCTCCCCGTCAGTCTCCCCCGTGACTATAACCCTCCCCGTCAGTCTCCCCCGTGACTATAACCGTCCCCGTCACTCTCACCCTTGACTATAACCCTCCCCGTCAGTCTCCCCCTGTAACTATAACCTTCCCCGTCAGTCTCCCCCGTGACTATAACCCTCCCCGTCAGTCTCCCCCATAATTATAACCCTCCCCGTCAGTCTCCCCGTAACTATAACCCTCCCCGTCAGTCTCCCCGTAACTATAACGTTCCCCATCAGTCTCACCCCATAACTATAACCCTCCTCGTCAGTCTCCCCCTGTAACTATAACCCTCCCCGTCAGTCTCCCCCTGAAACTATAACCCTCCCTGTCAATCTCCCCCGTAACTATAACCCTCCCCGTCAATCTCCCCCGTAACTATAACCCTCAGTGTCAGTCTCCCTGTAACTATAACCCTCCCTGTCAGTCTCCCTGTAACTATAACCCTCCCCGTCAGTCTCCCCCGTAACTATAACCCTCCATGTCAGTCTCCCCCTGTAACTATAACCCCCCCCGTCAGTCTCCCCGAAACTATAACCCTCCTCATCAGTCTCCCCCGTAACTATAACCCTGCCCGTCAGACTCCCCCGTAACTATAATCCTCCCCGTCAGTCTCCAGGTAACTATAACCTTCCCTGTCAGTCTCCCCCCGTAACTATAACCCTCCCTGTCAGTCTCCCCCTGTAACTATAACCGTCCCCGTCAGTCTCCCCCTGTATCTATAACCCTCCCAGTCAGTTTCCCCCGTGACTATAACCCTCCCTGTCAGTCTCCCCCGTCATTATAACCCTCCCTGTCAGTCTCCCCCGTGATTATAACCCTCCCCGTCAGTCTCCCCCGTAACTATAACCCTCCCCGTCAGTCTCCCCCTGTAACTATAACCCTCCCCGTCAGTCTCCCCCTGTAACTATAACCCTCCCCGTCAGTCTCCCCGTAACTATAACCCTCCCTGTCAGTCTCCCTGTAACTATAACCCTTCCCGTCAGTCTCCCCCTGTAACTATAACCCTCCACGTCAGCCTCCCCCGTGACTATAATCCTCCCCGTCAGTCTCCCCTGTGATTATAACCTTCCCCGTCAGTCTCCCCTTGTAACTATAAACCTCCCCGTCAGTCTCCCCCGTAACTATAACCCTCCACGTCAGTCTCCCCCTGTAACTATAACCCACCCTGTCAGTCTCCCCTGTAACTATAACCCCCCCGTCAGTCTCCCCCGTAACTGTAGTCTCCCCGTAACTATAACCCCCCCGTCAGTCTCCCCCTGTAACTATAACTCACCCCGTCAGTTTCCCCCGTGACTATAACCCTCCCCGTAAGTCTCCCCCGTAATTATTATCCTCCCTGTCAGTCTCCCCCGTGATTATAATCCTCCCAGTCAGTCTCCCCGTAACTATAACCCTCTCCATCAGTCTCCCCCTGTAACTATAACCCTCCCAGTCAGTCTCCCCGTAACTATAACCCTCCCCGTCAGTCTCCCCGTAACTATAACCCACCCCGTCAGTTTCCCCTGTAACTATAACCCCCCCGCAGTCTCCCTGTAACTATAACCCCCCCGTAGTCTCCCCGTAACTATAACCACCCCGTCATTCTCCCCCGTAACTATAACCCTGCCCATCAGACTCCCCCGTAACTATAACCCTGCCCGTCAGTCTCCCAGTAACTATAATCCTCCCCGTCAGTCTCCCCCGTGATTATAACCCTCTCCGTCAGTCCCCCCGTGACAATAACCCTCTCCATCAGTCTCCCCCGTAACTATAACCCTCCCCGTCAATCTCCCCTGTAACTATAACCTTCACTGTCAGTCTCCCTGTAACTATAACCCTCCACGTCAGTCTCCCCCGTAACTATAACTCTCCACGTCAGTCTCCCCCAGTAACTATAACCCTCCACGTCAGTCTCCCCCGTAACTATAACCCTGCCCATCAGACTCCCCCGTAACTATAACCCTGCCCGTCAGTCTCCCAGTAACTATAATTCTCCCCGTCAGTCTCCCCGTAACTATAACCCTCCCCGTCAGACTCCACCGTGACTATAACCCTCCCCGTCAGTCTCCCCGTGACTATAACCGTCCCCGTCACTCTCCCCCGTGACTATAACCCTCCCCGTCAGTCTCCCCTGTAACTATAACCTTCCCCGTCAGTCTCCCCCGTGACTATAACCCTCCCCGTCAGTCTCCACCATAATTATAACCCTGCCCGTCAGACTTCCCCGTGACTATAACCCTCCACGTCAGTCTCCCCGTAACTATAACCCTGCCCATCAGACTCCCCCGTAACTATAACCCTGCCCGTCAGTCTCCCAGTAACTATAACCCTCCCCGTCAGTCTCCCCCGTGACTATAACCCTCCCCGTCAGTCTCCCCCGTGACTATAACCGTCCCCGTCACTCTCACCCTTGACTATAACCCTCCCCGTCAGTCTCCCCCTGTAACTATAACCTTCCCCGTCAGTCTCCCCCGTGACTATAACCCTCCCCGTCAGTCTCCCCCATAATTATAACCCTCCCCGTCAGTCTCCCCGTAACTATAACCCTCCCCGTCAGTCTCCCCGTAACTATAACGTTCCCCATCAGTCTCACCCCATAACTATAACCCTCCTCGTCAGTCTCCCCCTGTAACTATAACCCTCCCCGTCAGTCTCCCCCTGAAACTATAACCCTCCCCGTCAATCTCCCCCGTAACTATAACCCTCCCCGTCAATCTCCCCCGTAACTATAACCCTCAGTGTCAGTCTCCCTGTAACTATAACCCTCCCTGTCAGTCTCCCTGTAACTATAACCCTCCCCGTCAGTCTCCCCCGTAACTATAACCCTCCATGTCAGTCTCCCCCTGTAACTATAACCCCCCCCGTCAGTCTCCCCGAAACTATAACCCTCCTCATCAGTCTCCCCCGTAACTATAACCCTGCCCGTCAGACTCCCCCGTAACTATAATCCTCCCCGTCAGTCTCCAGGTAACTATAACCTTCCCTGTCAGTCTCCCCCCGTAACTATAACCCTCCCTGTCAGTCTCCCCCTGTAACTATAACCGTCCCCGTCAGTCTCCCCCTGTATCTATAACCCTCCCAGTCAGTTTCCCCCGTGACTATAACCCTCCCTGTCAGTCTCCCCCGTCATTATAACCCTCCCTGTCAGTCTCCCCCGTGATTATAACCCTCCCCGTCAGTCTCCCCCGTAACTATAACCCTCCCCGTCAGTCTCCCCCTGTAACTATAACCCTCCCCGTCAGTCTCCCCCTGTAACTATAACCCTCCCCGTCAGTCTCCCCGTAACTATAACCCTCCCTGTCAGTCTCCCTGTAACTATAACCCTTCCCGTCAGTCTCCCCCTGTAACTATAACCCTCCACGTCAGCCTCCCCCTGGAACTATAACCCAGCCCGTCAGTCTCCCCCTGTAACTATAACCCTCCCCGTCAGTCTCCCTGTAACTATAACCGTCCCCGTCAGTCTCCCCCGTAACTATAACCCTCCCCGTCAGTCTCCCCCTGTAACTATAACCCTCCCCGTCAGTCTCCCCCGTAACTATAACCCTCCCCGTCAGTCTCCCCCTGTAACTATAACCCTCCCCGTCAGTCTCCCCCTGTAACTATAAGCCTCCCAGTGACTATAATCCTCCCCGTCAGTCTCCCCGTAACTATAACCCTCCCCGTCAGACTCCCCCGTGACTATAACCCTCCCCGTCAGTCTCCCCGTGACTATAACCGTCCCTGTCACTCTCCCCCGTGACTATAACCCTCCCCGTCAGTCTCCCCTGTAACTATAACCTTCCCCGTCAGTCTCCCCCGTAACTATAACCCTCCCCGTCAGTCTCCACCATAATTATAACCCTCCCCGTCAGTCTCCCCCGTGATTATAACCCTCCCCGTCAGTCTCCCCGTAACTATAACCCTCCCCGTCAGTGTCCCCGTAACTATAACCCTCCCCGTCAGACTCCCCGTAACTATAACGTTCCCCATCAGTCTCACCCCATAACTATAACCCTCCTCGTCAGTCTCCCCCTGTAACTATAACCCTCCCCGTCAGTCTCCCCCTGAAACTATAACCCTCCCCGTCAATCTCCCCCGTAACTATAACTCTCCCCGTCAGACTCCACCGTGACTATAACCCTCCCCGTCAGTCTCCCCGTGACTATAACCGTCCCCGTCACTCTCCCCCGTGACTATAACCCTCCCCGTCAGTCTCCCCTGTAACTATAACCTTCCCCGTCAATCTCCCCCGTAACTATAACTCTCCCCGTCAGACTCCACCGTGACTATAACCCTCCCCGTCAGTCTCCCCGTGACTATAACCGTCCCCGTCACTCTCCCCCGTGACTATAACCCTCCCCGTCAGTCTCCCCTGTAACTATAACCTTCCCCGTCAGACTTCCCCGTGACTATAACCCTCCACGTCAGTCTCCCCGTAACTATAACCCTGCCCATCAGACTCCCCCGTAACTATAACCCTGCCCGTCAGTCTCCCAGTAACTATAATCCTCCCCGTCAGTCTCCCCGTAACTATAACCCTCCCCGTCAGTCTCCCCCGTGACTATAACCCTCCCCGTCAGTCTCCCCCGTGACTATAACCGTCCCCGTCACTCTCACCCTTGACTATAACCCTCCCCGTCAGTCTCCCCCTGTAACTATAACCTTCCCCGTCACTCTCCCCCGTGACTATAACCCTCCCCGTCAGTCTCCCCTGTAACTATAACCTTCCCCGTTAATCTCCCCCGTAACTATAACTCTCCCCGTCAGACTCCACCGTGACTATAACCCTCCCCGTCAGTCTCCCCGTGACTATAACCGTCCCCGTCACTCTCCCCCGTGACTATAACCCTCCCCGTCAGTCTCCCCTGTAACTATAACCTTCCCCGTCAGACTTCCCCGTGACTATAACCCTCCACGTCAGTCTCCCCGTAACTATAACCCTGCCCATCAGACTCCCCCGTAACTATAACCCTGCCCGTCAGTCTCCCAGTAACTATAATCCTCCCCGTCAGTCTCCCCGTAACTATAACCCTCCCCGTCAGTCTCCCCCGTGACTATAACCCTCCCCGTCAGTCTCCCCCGTGACTATAACCGTCCCCGTCACTCTCACCCTTGACTATAACCCTCCCCGTCAGTCTCCCCCTGTAACTATAACCTTCCCCGTCAGTCTCCCCCGTGACTATAACCCTCCCCGTCAGTCTCCCCCATAATTATAACCCTCCCCGTCAGTCTTCCCCGTGATTATAACCCTCCCCGTCAGTCTCCCCGTAACTATAACCCTCCCTGTCAGTCTCCCCGTAACTATAACGTTCCCCATCAGTCTCACCCCATAACTATAACCCTCCTCGTCAGTCTCCCCCTGTAACTATAACCCTCCCCGTCAGTCTCCCCTGTAACTATAACCCTCCCCGTCAGTCTCCCCGTAACTATAACCCTCCCCGTCAGTCTCCCCCTGTAACTATAATCCTCCCCGTCAGTCTCCCCCTGTAACTATAACCCTCCCCGTCAGTCTCCCCCTGTAACTATAACCCTCCCCGTCAATCTCCCCCGTAACTATAACCCTCCCCGTCAATCTCCCCCGTAACTATAACCCTCAGTGTCAGTCTCCCTGTAACTATAACCCTCCCTGTCAGTCTCCCTGTAACTATAACCCTCCCCGTCAGTCTCCCCCGTAACTATAACCCTCCATGTCAGTCTCCCCCTGTAACTATAACCCCCCCCGTCAGTCTCCCCGAAACTATAACCCTCCTCATCAGTCTCCCCCGTAACTATAACCCTGCCCGTCAGACTCCCCCGTAACTATAATCCTCCCCGTCAGTCTCCAGGTAACTATAACCTTCCCTGTCAGTCTCCCCCCGTAACTATAACCCTCCCTGTCAGTCTCCCCCTGTAACTATAACCCTCCCCGTCAGTCTCCCCCTGTATCTATAACCCTCCCAGTCAGTTTCCCCCGTGACTATAACCCTCCCTGTCAGTCTCCCCCGTCATTATAACCCTCCCTGTCAGTCTCCCCCGTGATTATAACCCTCCCCGTCAGTCTCCCCCGTAACTATAACCCTCCCCGTCAGTCTCCCCCTGTAACTATAACCCTCCCCGTCAGTCTCCCCCTGTAACTATAACCCTCCCCGTCAGTCTCCCCGTAACTATAACCCTCCCTGTCAGTCTCCCTGTAACTATAACCCTTCCCGTCAGTCTCCCCCTGTAACTATAACCCTCCACGTCAGCCTCCCCCTGGAACTATAACCCAGCCCGTCAGTCTCCCCCTGTAACTATAACCCTCCCCGTCAGTCTCCCTGTAACTATAACCGTCCCCGTCAGTCTCCCCCGTAACTATAACCCTCCCCGTCAGTCTCCCCCTGTAACTATAACCCTCCCCGTCAGTCTCCCCCGTAACTATAACCCTCCCCGTCAGTCTCCCCCTGTAACTATAACCCTCCCCGTCAGTCTCCCCCTGTAACTATAAGCCTCCCAGTAACTATAATCCTCCCCGTCAGTCTCCCCGTAACTATAACCCTCCCCGTCAGACTCCCCCGTGACTATAACCCTCCCCGTCAGTCACCCCGTGACTATAACCGTCCCTGTCACTCTCCCCCGTGACTATAACCCTCCCCGTCAGTCTCCCCTGTAACTATAACCTTCCCCGTCAGTCTCCCCCGTAACTATAACCCTCCCCGTCAGTCTCCACCATAATTATAACCCTCCCCGTCAGTCTCCCCCTTGATTATAACCCTCCCCGTCAGTCTCCCCGTAACTATAACCCTCCCCGTCAGTGTCCCCATAACTATAACCCTCCCCGTCAGTCTCCCCGTAACTATAACGTTCCCCATCAGTCTCACCCCATAACTATAACCCTCCTCGTCAGTCTCCCCCTGTAACTATAACCCTCCCCGTCAGTCTCCCCCTGAAACTATAACCCTCCCCGTCAATCTCCCCCGTAACTATAACTCTCCCCGTCAATCTCCCCCGTAACTATAACCCTCACTGTCAGTCTCCCTGTAACTATAACCCTCCCTGACAGTCTCCCTGTAACTATAACCCTCCCCGTCAGTCTCCCCCGTAACTATAACCCTCCATGTCAGTCTCCCCCTGTAACTATAACCCCCCCGTCAGTCTCCCCGAAACTATAACCCTCCTCATCAGTCTCCCCCGTAACTATAACCCTCCTCGTCAGTCTCCCCCTGTAACTATAACCCTCCCCGTCAGTCTCCCCCTGTAACTATAACCCCCCCGTCAGTCTCCCCGAAACTATAACCCTCCTCATCAGTCTCCCCCGTAACTCTAACCCTCCTCGTCAGTCTCCCCCTGTAACTATAACCCTCCTCGTCAGTCTCCCCCTGTAACTATAACCCTCCCCGTCAGTCTCCCCCCGTAACTATAACCCTCCTCGTCAGTCTCCCCTGTAACTATAACCCCCCCGTCAGTCACCCCCGTAACTGTAGTCTCCCCGTAACTATAACCCCCCCGTCAGTCTCCCCCTGTAACTATAACCCACCCCGTCAGTTTCCCCGTTACTATAACCCTCCCCGTAAGTCTCCCCCGTAATTATTACCCTCCCTGTCAGTCTCCCCCATGATTATAACCCTCTCCGTCAGTCCCCCCGTGACAATAACCCTCTCCATCAGTCTCCCCCGTAACTATAACCCTCCCCGTCAGTCTCCCCCTGAAACTATAACCCTCCCCGTCAATCTCCCCTGTAACTATAACCTTCACTGTCAGTCTCCCTGTAACTATAACCCTCCACGTCAGTCTCCCCCGTAACTATAACCCTCCACGTCAGTCTCCCCCAGTAACTATAACCCTCCACGTCAGTCTCCCCCGTAACTATAACCCTGCCCGTCAGACTCCCCTGTAACTATAACCCTGCCCGTCTGTCTCCCAGTAACTATAATCCTCCCCGTCAGTCTCCCCGTAACTATAACCCTCCCCGTCAGACTCCCCCGTGACTATAACCCTCCCCGTCTGACTCCCCGTGACTATAACCGTCCCCGTCACTCTCCCCCGTGACTATAACCCTCCCCGTCAGTCTCCCCTGTAACTATAACCTTCCCCGTCAGTCTCCCCCGTAACTATAACCCTCCCCGTCAGTCTCCACCATAATTATAACCCTCCCCGTCAGTCTCGCCCGTGATTATAACCCTCCCCGTCAGTCTCCCCGTAACTATAACCCTCCCCGTCAGTCTCCCCGTAACTATAACGTTCCCCATCAGTCTCACCCCATAACTATAACCCTCCTCGTCAGTCTCCCCCTGTAACTATAACCCTCCCCGTCAGTCTCCCCCTGAAACTATAACCCTCCCCGTCAATCTCCCCCGTAACTATAACCCTCCCCGTCAATCTCCCCCGTAACTATAACCCTCACTGTCAGTCTCCCTGTAACTATAACCCTCCCTGACAGTCTCCCTGTAACTATAACCCTTCCCGTCAGTCTCCCCCTGTAACTATAATCCTCCCCGTCAGTCTCCCCCTGTAACTATAACCCTCCCCGTCAGTCTCCCCCTGTAACTATAACCCTCCCCGTCAATCTCCCCCGTAACTATAACCCTCCCCGTCAATCTCCCCCGTAACTATAACCCTCAGTGTCAGTCTCCCTGTAACTATAACCCTCCCTGTCAGTCTCCCTGTAACTATAACCCTCCCCGTCAGTCTCCCCCGTAACTATAACCCTCCATGTCAGTCTCCCCCTGTAACTATAACCCCCCCCATCAGTCTCCCCGAAACTATAACCCTCCTCATCAGTCTCCCCCGTAACTATAACCCTGCCCGTCAGACTCCCCCGTAACTATAATCCTCCCCGTCAGTCTCCAGGTAACTATAACCTTCCCTGTCAGTCTCCCCCCGTAACTATAACCCTCCCTGTCAGTCTCCCCCTGTAACTATAACCCTCCCCGTCAGTCTCCCCCTGTATCTATAACCCTCCCAGTCAGTTTCCCCCGTGACTATAACCCTCCCTGTCAGTCTCCCCCGTCATTATAACCCTCCCTGTCAGTCTCCCCCGTGATTATAACCCTCCCCGTCAGTCTCCCCCGTAACTATAACCCTCCCCGTCAGTCTCCCCCTGTAACTATAACCCTCCCCGTCAGTCTCCCCCTGTAACTATAACCCTCCCCGTCAGTCTCCCCGTAACTATAACCCTCCCTGTCAGTCTCCCTGTAACTATAACCCTTCCCGTCAGTCTCCCCCTGTAACTATAACCCTCCACGTCAGCCTCCCCCTGGAACTATAACCCAGCCCGTCAGTCTCCCCCTGTAACTATAACCCTCCCCGTCAGTCTCCCTGTAACTATAACCGTCCCCGTCAGTCTCCCCCGTAACTATAACCCTCCCCGTCAGTCTCCCCCTGTAACTATAACCCTCCCCGTCAGTCTCCCCCGTAACTATAACCCTCCCCGTCAGTCTCCCCCTGTAACTATAACCCTCCCCGTCAGTCTCCCCCTGTAACTATAAGCCTCCCAGTAACTATAATCCTCCCCGTCAGTCTCCCCGTAACTATAACCCTCCCCGTCAGACTCCCCCGTGACTGTAACCCTCCCCGTCAGTCTCCCCGTGACTATAACCGTCCCTGTCACTCTCCCCCGTGACTATAACCCTCCCCGTCAGTCTCCCCTGTAACTATAACCTTCCCCGTCAGTCTCCCCCGTAACTATAACCCTCCCCGTCAGTCTCCACCATAATTATAACCCTCCCCGTCAGTCTCCCCCTTGATTATAACCCTCCCCGTCAGTCTCCCCGTAACTATAACCCTCCCCGTCAGTGTCCCCATAACTATAACCCTCCCCGTCAGTCTCCCCGTAACTATAACGTTCCCCATCAGTCTCACCCCATAACGATAACCCTCCTCGTCAGTCTCCCCCTGTAACTATAACCCTCCCCGTCAGTCTCCCCCTGAAACTATAACCCTCCCCGTCAATCTCCCCCGTAACTATAACTCTCCCCGTCAATCTCCCCCGTAACTATAACCCTCACTGTCAGTCTCCCTGTAACTATAACCCTCCCTGACAGTCTCCCTGTAACTATAACCCTCCCCGTCAGTCTCCCCCGTAACTATAACCCTCCATGTCAGTCTCCCCCTGTAACTATAACCCCCCCGTCAGTCTCCCCGAAACTATAACCCTCCTCATCAGTCTCCCCCGTAACTATAACCCTCCTCGTCAGTCTCCCCCTGTAACTATAACCCTCCCCGTCAGTCTCCCCCTGTAACTATAACCCCCCCGTCAGTCTCCCCGAAACTATAACCCTCCTCATCAGTCTCCCCCGTAACTATAACCCTCCTCGTCAGTCTCCCCCTGTAACTATAACCCTCCTCGTCAGTCTCCCCCTGTAACTATAACCCTCCCCGTCAGTCTCCCCCCGTAACTATAACCCTCCTCGTCAGTCTCCCCTGTAACTATAACCCCCCCGTCAGTCACCCCCGTAACTGTAGTCTCCCCGTAACTATAACCCCCCCGTCAGTCTCCCCCTGTAACTATAACCCACCCCGTCAGTTTCCCCGTTACTATAACCCTCCCCGTAAGTCTCCCCCGTAATTATTACCCTCCCTGTCAGTCTCCCCCATGATTATAACCCTCTCCGTCAGTCCCCCCGTGACAATAACCCTCTCCATCAGTCTCCCCCGTAACTATAACCCTCCCCGTCAGTCTCCCCCTGAAACTATAACCCTCCCCGTCAATCTCCCCTGTAACTATAACCTTCACTGTCAGTCTCCTAGTAACTATAACCCTCCACGTCAGTCTCCCCCGTAACTATAACCCTCCACGTCAGTCTCCCCCAGTAACTATAACCCTCCACGTCAGTCTCCCCCGTAACTATAACCCTGCCCGTCAGACTCCCCTGTAACTATAACCCTGCCCGTCTGTCTCCCAGTAACTATAATCCTCCCCGTCAGTCTCCCCGTAACTATAACCCTCCCCGTCAGACTCCCCCGTGACTATAACCCTCCCCGTCAGACTCCCCGTGACTATAACCGTCCCCGTCACTCTCCCCCGTGACTATAACCCTCCCCGTCAGTCTCCCCTGTAACTATAACCTTCCCCGTCAGTCTCCCCCGTAACTATAACCCTCCCCGTCAGTCTCCACCATAATTATAACCCTCCCCGTCAGTCTCGCCCGTGATTATAACCCTCCCCGTCAGTCTCCCCGTAACTATAACCCTCCCCGTCAGTCTCCCCGTAACTATAACGTTCCCCATCAGTCTCACCCCATAACTATAACCCTCCTCGTCAGTCTCCCCCTGTAACTATAACCCTCCCCGTCAGTCTCCCCCTGAAACTATAACCCTCCCCGTCAATCTCCCCCGTAACTATAACCCTCCCCGTCAATCTCCCCCGTAACTATAACCCTCACTGTCAGTCTCCCTGTAACTATAACCCTCCCTGACAGTCTCCCTGTAACTATAACCCTCCCCGTCAGTCTCCCCCGTAACTATAACCCTCCATGTCAGTCTCCCCCTGTAACTATAACCCCCCCCGTCAGTCTCCCCGAAACTATAACCCTCCTCATCAGTCTCCCCCGTAACTATAACCCTCCCCATCAGTCTCCCCCGTGACTATAACCCTCCCCGTCAGTTTCCCCCGTGACTATAACCCTCCCCGTAAGTCTCCCCCGTAATTGTTACCCTCCCTGTCAGTCTCCCCCGTGATTATAATCCTCCCAGTCAGTCTCCCCGTAACTATAACCCTCTCCATCAGTCTCCCCCTGTAACTATAACCCTCCCAGTCAGTCTCCCCGTAACTATAACCCTCCCCGTCAGTCTCCCCGCAACTATAACCCACCCCGTCAGTTTCCCCTGTAACTATAACCCCCCCGCAGTCTCCCAGTAACTATAACCCCCCCGTAGTCTCCCCGTAACTATAACCACCCCGTCAGTCTCCCCCGTAACTATAACCCTGCCCATCAGACTCCCCCGTAACTATAACCCTGCCCGTCAGTCTCCCACTAACTATAATCCTCCCCGTCAGTCTCCCCGTAACTATAACCCTCCCCGTCAGTCTCCCCCGTGACTATAACCCTCCCCGTCAGTCTCCCCCGTGACTATAACCGTCCCCGTCACTCTCCCCCGTGACTATAACCCTCCCCGTCAGTCTCCCCCTGTAACTATAACCTTCCCCGTCAGTCTCCCCCGTAATTATTACCCTCCCTGTCAGTCTCCCCCGTGATTATAACCCTCTCCGTCAGTCCCCCCGTGACAATAACCCTCTCCATCAGTCTCCCCCGTAACTATAACCCTCCCCGTCAGTCTCCCCCGTAACTATAACCCTGCCCATCAGACTCCCCCGTAACTATAACCCTGCCCGTCAGTCTCCCAGTAACTATAATTCTCCCTGTCAGTCTCCCCGTGACTATAACCGTCCCCGTCACTCTCCCCCGTGACTATAACCCTCCCCGTCAGTCTCCCCTGTAACTATAACGTTCCCCGTCAGTCTCCCCCGTGACTATAACCCTCCCCGTCAGTCTCCACCATAATTATAACCCTGCCCGTCAGACTTCCCCGTGACTATAACCCTCCCCGTCAATCTCCCCTGTAACTATAACCTTCACTGTCAGTCTCCCTGTAACTATAACCCTCCACGTCAGTCTCCCCCGTAACTATAACTCTCCACGTCAGTCTCCCCCAGTAACTATAACCCTCCACGTCAGTCTCCCCTGTAACTATAACCCTGCCCATCAGACTCCCCCGTAACTATAACCCTGCCCGTCAGTCTCCCAGTAACTATAATTCTCCCCGTCAGTCTCCCCGTAACTATAACCCTCCCCGTCAGACTCCCCCGTGACTATAACCCTCCCCGTCAGTCTCCCCGTGACTATAACCGTCCCCGTCACTCTCCCCCGTGACTATAACCCTCCCCGTCATTCTCCCCTGTAACTATAACCTTCCCCGTCAGTCTCCCCCGTGACTATAACCCTCCCCGTCAGTCTCCACCATAATTATAACCCTGCCCGTCAGACTTCCCCATGACTATAACCCTCCACGTCAGTCTCCCCGTAACTATAACCCTGCCCATCAGACTCCCCCGTAACTATAACCCTGCCCGTCAGTCTCCCAGTAACTATAATCCTCCCTGTCAGTCTCGCCGTAACTATAACCTTCCCCGTCACTCTCCCCCGTAACTATAACCCTACTTGTCAGTCTCCCCCTGTAACTATAACCGTCCCCGTCACTCTCACCCGTGACTATAACCCTCCCCGTCAGTCTCCCCCTGTAACTATAACCTTCCCCGTCAGTCTCCCCCGTGACTATAACCCTCCCCGTCAGTCTCCCCCATAATTATAACCCTCCCCGTCAGTCTCCCCCGTGATTATAACCCTCCCCGTCAGTCTCCCCGTAACTATAACCCTCCCCGTCAGTCTCCCCGTAACTATAACGTTCCCCATCAGTCTCACCCCATAACTATAACCCTCCTCGTCAGTCTCCCCCTGTAACTATAACCCTCCCCGTCAGTCTCCCCCTGAAACTATAACCCTTCCTGTCAATCTCCCCCGTAACTATAACCCTCCCCGTCAATCTCCCCCGTAACTATAACCCTCACTGTCAGTCTCCCTGTAACTATAACCCTCCCTGTCAGTCTCCCCCGTAACTATAACCCTCCATGTCAGTCTCCCCCTGTAACTATAACCCCCCCCGTCAGTCTCCCCGAAACTATAACCCTCCTCATCAGTCTCCCCCGTAACTATAACCCTGCCCGTCAGACTCCCCCGTAACTATAATCCTCCCCGTCAGTCTCCAGGTAACTATAACCTTCCCTGTCAGTCTCCCCCCGTAACTATAACCCTCCCTGTCAGTCTCCCCCTGTAACTATAACCCTCCCCGTCAGTCTCCCCCTGTATCTATAACCCTCCCAGTCAGTTTCCCCCGTGACTATAACCCTCCCCGTCAGTCTCCCCCGTCATTATAACCCTCCCTGTCAGTCTCCCCCGTGATTATAACCCTCCCCGTCAGTCTCCCCGTAACTATAACCCTCCCCGTCAGTCTCCCCGTAACTATAACCCTCCTCGTCAGTCTCCCCCTGTAACTATAACCCTCCCCGTCAGTCTCCCCCTGTAACTATAACCCACCCCGTCAGTTTCCCCTGTAACTATAACCCCCTCGTCAGTCTCCCCGTAACTATAACCCCCCTGTAGTCTCCCGTAACTATAACCCCCCCGTCAGTCTCCTCCTGTAACTATAACTCTCCCCGTCACTCTCCCGGTAACTATAACTGTCCCCGTCAGTCTCCCCCGTAACTATAACCTTCCCCGTCAGTCTCCCCCTGTAACTATAACCATCCCTGTCAGTCTTCCCCGTGACTATAACCCTCCCTGTCAGTCTCCCCTGTAATTATAACCCTCTCCGTCAGTCTCCCCCGTAACTATAACCCTCCCCGTTAGTCCCCCTGTAACTATAACCCTCTCCGTTAGTCTCCCCCGTAACTATAACCCTCCCTGTCAGTCTCCCCGTAACTATAACCTTCCCTGTCAGTCTCCCCCTGTAACTATAACCCTCCCTGTCAGTCTCCCCTGTAATTAATACCCTCTCCGTCAGTCTCCCCCGTAACTATGAACCTGCCCGTCAGACTCTCCCGTGACTATAACCCTCCCCGTCAGTCTCCTCCTGTAACTATAACTCTCCCCGTCACTCTCCCGGTAACTATAACTGTCCCCGTCAGTCTCCCCCGTAACTATAACCTTCCCCGTCAGTCTCCCCCTGTAACTATAACCATCCCTGTCAGTCTTCCCCGTGACTATAACCCTCCCTGTCAGTCTCCCCTGTAATTATAACCCTCTCCGTCAGTCTCCTCCTGTAACTATAACTCTCCCCGTCACTCTCCCGGTAACTATAACTGTCCCCGTCAGTCTCCCCCGTAACTATAACCTTCCCCGTCAGTCTCCCCCTGTAACTATAACCCTCCCTGTCAGTCTTCCCCGTGACTATAACCCTCCCTGTCAGTCTCCCCTGTAATTATAACCCTCCCCGTTAGTCCCCATGTAACTATAACCCTCTCCGTCAGTCTCCCCCGTAACTATAACCCTCCCTGTCAGTCTCCCCGTAACTATAACCTTCCCCGTCAGTCTCCCCCTGTAACTATAACCCTCCCTGTCAGTCTCCCCTGTAATTATAACCCTCTCCGTCAGTCTCCCCCGTAACTATAACCCTCCCCGTTAGTCCCCCCGTGACAATAACCCTCTCCGTCAGTCTCCCCCGTAACTATAACCCTCCCTGTCAGTCTCCCCGTAACTATAACCTTCCCCGTCACTCTCCCCCGTAACTATAACCCTCCCCGTCAGTCTCCCCCTGAAACTATAACCCTCCCCGTCAGTCTCCCCGTAACTATAACCCTCCCCATCAGTCTCCCCCGTAACTATAACCCTCCTCGTCAGTCTCCCCCGTAACTATAACCCTCCCCGTCAGTCTCCCCCGTATCTATAACCCTCCTCGTCAATCTCCTCCGTAACTATAACCCTCCCCGTCAATCTCCCCCGTAACTATAAGCCTCACTGTCAGTCTCCCTGTAACTATAACCTTCCCCGTCAGTCTCCCCCGTAACTATAACCCTCCCCATCAGTCTTCCCCGTAACTATAACCCTCCATGTCAGTCTCCCCGTAACTATAACCCTCCCCGTCAGTCTCCCCGCAACTATAACCCACCCCGTCAGTTTCCCCTGTAACTATAACCCCCCCGCAGTCTCCCAGTAACTATAACCCCCCCGTAGTCTCCCCGTAACTATAACCACCCCGTCAGTCTCCCCCGTAACTATAACCCTGCCCATCAGACTCCCCCGTAACTATAACCCTGCCCGTCAGTCTCCCACTAACTATAATCCTCCCCGTCAGTCTCCCCGTAACTATAACCCTCCGCGTCAGTCTCCCCCGTGACTATAACCCTCCCCGTCAGTCTCCCCCGTGACTATAACCGTCCCCGTCACTCTCCCCCGTGACTATAACCCTCCCCGTCAGTCTCCCCCTGTAACTATAACCTTCCCCGTCAGTCTCCCCCGTAATTATTACCCTCCCTGTCAGTCTCCCCCGTGATTATAACCCTCTCCGTCAGTCCCCCCGTGACAATAACCCTCTCCATCAGTCTCCCCCGTAACTATAACCCTCCCCGTCAGTCTCCCCCGTAACTATAACCCTGCCCATCAGACTCCCCCGTAACTATAACCCTGCCCGTCAGTCTCCCAGTAACTATAATTCTCCCCGTCAGTCTCCCCGTAACTATAACCCTCCCCGTCAGACTCCCCCGTGACTATAACCCTCCCCGTCAGTCTCCCCGTGACTATAACCGTCCCCGTCACTCTCCCCCGTGACTATAACCCTCCCCGTCAGTCTCCCCTGTAACTATAACGTTCCCCGTCAGTCTCCCCCGTGACTATAACCCTCCCCGTCAGTCTCCACCATAATTATAACCCTGCCCGTCAGACTTCCCCGTGACTATAACCCTCCCCGTCAATCTCCCCTGTAACTATAACCTTCACTGTCAGTCTCCCTGTAACTATAACCCTCCACGTCAGTCTCCCCCGTAACTATAACTCTCCACGTCAGTCTCCCCCAGTAACTATAACCCTCCACGTCAGTCTCCCCCGTAACTATAACCCTGCCCATCAGACTCCCCCGTAACTATAACCCTGCCCGTCAGTCTCCCAGTAACTATAATTCTCCCCGTCAGTCTCCCCGTAACTATAACCCTCCCCGTCAGACTCCCCCGTGACTATAACCCTCCCCGTCAGTCTCCCCGTGACTATAACCGTCCCCGTCACTCTCCCCCGTGACTATAACCCTCCCCGTCAGTCTCCCCTGTAACTATAACCTTCCCCGTCAGTCTCCCCCGTGACTATAACCCTCCCCGTCAGTCTCCACCATAATTATAACCCTGCCCGTCAGACTTCCCCGTGACTATAACCCTCCACGTCAGTCTCCCCTTAACTATAACCCTGCCCATCAGACTCCCCCGTAACTATAACCCTGCCCGTCAGTCTCCCAGTAACTATAATCCTCCCTGTCAGTCTCGCCGTAACTATAACCTTCCCCGTCACTCTCCCCCGTAACTATAACCCTACTTGTCAGTCTCCCCCTGTAACTATAACCGTCCCCGTCACTCTCACCCGTGACTATAACCCTCCCCGTCAGTCTCCCCCTGTAACTATAACCTTCCCCGTCAGTCTCCCCCGTGACTATAACCCTCCCCGTCAGTCTCCCCCATAATTATAACCCTCCCCGTCAGTCTCCCCCGTGATTATAACCCTCCCCGTCAGTCTCCCCGTAACTATAACCCTCCCCGTCAGTCTCCCCGTAACTATAACGTTCCCCATCAGTCTCACCCCATAACTATAACCCTCCTCGTCAGTCTCCCCCTGTAACTATAACCCTCCCCGTCAGTCTCCCCCTGAAACTATAACCCTTCCTGTCAATCTCCCCCGTAACTATAACCCTCCCCGTCAATCTCCCCCGTAACTATAACCCTCACTGTCAGTCTCCCTGTAACTATAACCCTCCCTGTCAGTCTCCCCCGTAACTATAACCCTCCATGTCAGTCTCCCCCTGTAACTATAACCCCCCCCGTCAGTCTCCCCGAAACTATAACCCTCCTCATCAGTCTCCCCCGTAACTATAACCCTGCCCGTCAGACTCCCCCGTAACTATAATCCTCCCCGTCAGTCTCCAGGTAACTATAACCTTCCCTGTCAGTCTCCCCCCGTAACTGTAACCCTCCCTGTCAGTCTCCCCCTGTAACTATAACCCTCCCCGTCAGTCTCCCCCTGTATCTATAACCCTCCCAGTCAGTTTCCCCCGTGACTATAACCCTCCCCGTCAGTCTCCCCCGTCATTATAACCCTCCCTGTCAGTCTCCCCCGTGATTATAACCCTCCCCGTCAGTCTCCCCGTAACTATAACCCTCCCCGTCAGTCTCCCCGTAACTATAACCCTCCTCGTCAGTCTCCCCCTGTAACTATAACCCTCCCCGTCAGTCTCCCCCTGTAACTATAACCCACCCCGTCAGTTTCCCCTGTAACTATAACCCCCTCGTCAGTCTCCCCGTAACTATAACCCCCCTGTAGTCTCCCGTAACTATAACCCCCCCGTCAGTCTCCTCCTGTAACTATAACTCTCCCCGTCACTCTCCCGGTAACTATAACTGTCCCCGTCAGTCTCCCCCGTAACTATAACCTTCCCCGTCAGTCTCCCCCTGTAACTATAACCATCCCTGTCAGTCTTCCCCGTGACTATAACCCTCCCTGTCAGTCTCCCCTGTAATTATAACCCTCTCCGTCAGTCTCCCCCGTAACTATAACCCTCCCCGTTAGTCCCCCTGTAACTATAACCCTCTCCGTTAGTCTCCCCCGTAACTATAACCCTCCCTGTCAGTCTCCCCGTAACTATAACCTTCCCTGTCAGTCTCCCCCTGTAACTATAACCCTCCCTGTCAGTCTCCCCTGTAATTAAAACCCTCTCCGTCAGTCTCCCCCGTAACTATGAACCTGCCCGTCAGACTCTCCCGTGACTATAACCCTCCCCGTCAGTCTCCTCCTGTAACTATAACTCTCCCCGTCACTCTCCCGGTAACTATAACTGTCCCCGTCAGTCTCCCCCGTAACTATAACCTTCCCCGTCAGTCTCCCCCTGTAACTATAACCATCCCTGTCAGTCTTCCCCGTGACTATAACCCTCCCTGTCAGTCTCCCCTGTAATTATAACCCTCTCCGTCAGTCTCCTCCTGTAACTATAACTCTCCCCGTCACTCTCCCGGTAACTATAACTGTCCCCGTCAGTCTCCCCCGTAACTATAACCTTCCCCGTCAGTCTCCCCCTGTAACTATAACCCTCCCTGTCAGTCTTCCCCGTGACTATAACCCTCCCTGTCAGTCTCCCCTGTAATTATAACCCTCCCCGTTAGTCCCCCTGTAACTATAACCCTCTCCGTCAGTCTCCCCCGTAACTATAACCCTCCCTGTCAGTCTCCCCGTAACTATAACCTTCCCCGTCAGTCTCCCCCTGTAACTATAACCCTCCCTGTCAGTCTCCCCTGTAATTATAACCCTCTCCGTCAGTCTCCCCCGTAACTATAACCCTCCCCGTTAGTCCCCCCGTGACAATAACCCTCTCCGTCAGTCTCCCCCGTAACTATAACCCTCCCTGTCAGTCTCCCCGTAACTATAACCTTCCCCGTCACTCTCCCCCGTAACTATAACCCTCCCCGTCAGTCTCCCCCTGAAACTATAACCCTCCCCGTCAGTCTCCCCCGTAAATATAACCCTCCTCGTCAGTCTCCCCCGTAACTATAACCCTCCCCGTCAGTCTCCCCCGTATCTATAACCCTCCTCGTCAATCTCCTCCGTAACTATAACCCTCCCCGTCAATCTCCCCCGTAACTATAAGCCTCACTGTCAGTCTCCCTGTAACTATAACCTTCCCCGTCAGTCTCCCCCGTAACTATAACCCTCCCCATCAGTCTTCCCCGTAACTATAACCCTCCATGTCAGTCTCCCCCTGTAACTATAATCCTCCCTGTCAGTCTCCCCCGTAACTATAACCCAGCCCGTCAGACTCCCCCGTAACTATAATCCTCCCCGTCAGTCTCCCGGTAACTATAACCTTCCCCGTCAGTCTCCCCCGGAACTATAAACCTCCTCGTCAGTCTCCCCCCGTAACTATAAACCTCCCCGTCAGTCTTCCCCTGAAACTATAACACTCCCCGTCTATCTCCCCTGTTACTATAACCCTCCCCATCAGTCTCCCCCGTAACTATAACCCTGCCCGTCAGACTCCCCCATAACTATAACCCTCCCCGTAACTATAACCCTCCTCGTCAGTCTCCCCCGTAATTATAACCCTCCCCGTCAGTCTCCCCCGTAACTATAACATCCCCGTCAGTCTCCCCGTAACTATAACCCTCCCCGAAGGTCTCCCCGTAACTATAATCCTCCCCGACAGTCTCACCGTAACTATAACCCTCCACGTCAGTTTCCCCGTAACTATAACCCTGCCGGTCAGACTCCCCCGTGACTGTAACCCTCCCCCGTGACTATAACCCTCCCCGTCAGTCTCCCCCGTAATTATAACCCTCCCCGTCAGTCTCCCCTGTAATTATAACCCTCCACGTCAGTCTCCCCCTGTAACTCTAACCCACCCCGTCAGTCTCCCCTGTAACTATAACCCCCCCGTCAGTCTCAACCGTCACTATAACACCCCGTAGTCTCCCCGTAACTATAACCCTCCCCGTCAGTCTCCCCCTGTAACTATAGCCCTACCCGTCAGTCTCCCCCATAACTATAACCCTCCCCGTCAGTCTCCCCCTGTATCTATAACCCTCCCAGTCAGTTTCCCCCGTGACTATAACCCTCCCCGTCAGTCTCCCCCGTCATTATAACCCTCCCTGTCAGTCTCCCCCGTGATTATAACCCTCCCCGTCAGACTCCCCGTAACTATAACCCTCCCCGTCAGTCTCCCCGTAACTATAACCCTCCTCGTTAGTCTCCCCCTGTAACTATAACCCACCCCGTCAGTTTCCCCTGTAACTATAACCCCCCCGTCAGTCTCCACGTAACTATAACCCCCCTGTAGTCTCCCGTAACTATAACCCCCCCGTCAGTCTCCTCCTGTTACTATGAACCTGCCCGTCAGACTCTCCCGTGACTATAACCCTCCCCGTCAGTCTCCTCCTGTAACTATAACTCTCCCCGTCACTCTCCCGGTAACTATAACTGTCCCCGTCAGTCTCCCCCGTAACTATAACCTTCCCCGTCAGTCTCCCCCTGTAACTATAACCCTCCCTGTCAGTCTTCCCCGTGACTATAACCCTCCCTGTCAGTCTCCCCTGTAATTATAACCCTCCCCGTCAGTCTCCCCCGTAACTATAACCCTCCCCATCAGACTTCCCCTGTAATTATAACCCTCCCCGTCAGTCTCCCCCGTAACTATAACCCTCCCCGTTAGTCCCCCTGTAACTATAACCCTCTCCGTCAGTCTCCCCCGTAACTAGAAACCCTCCCTGTCAGTCTCCCCGTAACTATAACCTTCCCCGTCAGTCTCCCCCTGTAACTATAACCCTCCCTGTCAGTCTCCCCTTTAATTATAACCCTCTCCGTCAGTCTCCCCCGTAACTATAACCCTCCCCATTAGTCCCCCCGTGACAATAACCCTCTCCGTCAGTCTCCCCCGTAACTATAACCCTCCCTGTCAGTCTCGCCGTAACTATAACCTTCCCCGTCACTCTCCCCCGTAACTATAACCCTACTTGTCAGTCTCCCCCTGTAACTATAACCCTCCCCGTCAATCTCCCCTGTAACTATAACCTTCCACATCAGTCTCCCCCGTAACTATAACCCTCCACGTCAGTCTCCCCCGTAACTATAACCCTCCATGTCAGTCTCCCCCAGTAACTGTAACCCCCCCGTCAGTCTCCCCCGTAACTATAACCCTGCCCGTCAGACTCCCCCGTAACTATACCCCTGCCCGTCAGTCTCCCCCTGTAACTACAACCTTCCCCGTCAGTCTCCCCCGTGACTATAACCCTCCCCGTCAGTCTCCCCCGTGACTATAACCCTCCCCGTCAGTCTCCCCCGTGATTATAACCCTCCCCGTCAGTCTCCCCCGTGATTATAACCCTCCCCGTCAGTCTACCCCGTGATTATAACCCTCCCCGTCAGTCTCCCCGTAACTATAACCCTCCCCATCAGTCTCCCCGTAACTATAACGTTCCCCATCAGTCTCACCCCATAACTATAACCCTCCTCGTCAGTCTCCCCCTGTAACTATAACCCTCCCCGTCAGTCTCCCGCTGAAACTTTAACCCTCCCCGTCAATCTCCTCCGTAACTATAACCCTCCCCGTCAGTCTCCCCTGTAACTATAACCCACCCCGTCAGTCTCCCCCGTAACTATAACCCTCCATGTCAGTCTCCCCGTAACTATAACACTCCATGTCAGTCTCCCCGTAACTATAACCCTCCCCGTCAGTCTCCCCCGTAACTATAACCCAGCCCATCAGACTCCCCCGTAACTATAATCCTCCCCGTCAGTCTCCCGGTAACTATAACCTTCCCAGTCAGTCTCCGCCCGTAACTATAACCCTCCCCATCAGTCTCCCCCGTAACTATAACCCTCCTCGTCAGTCTCCCCCGTAACTATAACCCTCCCCGTCAGTCTCCCCCGTATCTATAACCCTCCTCGTCAATCTCCTCCGTAACTATAACCCTCCCCGTCAATCTCCCCCGTAACTATAAGCCTCACTGTCAGTCTCCCTGTAACTATAACCTTCCCCGTCAGTCTCCCCCGTAACTATAACCCTCCCCATCAGTCTTCCCCGTAACTATAACCCTCCATGTCAGTCTCCCCCTGTAACTATAATCCTCCCTGTCAGTCTCCCCCGTAACTATAACCCAGCCCGTCAGACTCCCCCGTAACTATAATCCTCCCCGTCAGTCTCCCGGTAACTATAACCTTCCCCGTCAGTCTCCCCCGGAACTATAACCCTCCTCGTCAGTCTCCCCCCGTAACTATAAACCTCCCCGTCAGTCTTCCCCTGAAACTATAACACTCCCCGTCTATCTCCCCTGTTACTATAACCCTCCCCATCAGTCTCCCCCGTAACTATAACCCTGCCCGTCAGACTCCCCCATAACTATAACCCTCCCCGTAACTATAACCCTCCTCGTCATTCTCCCCCGTGACTATAACACTCCCCGTCAGTCTGCCCCGTAACTATAACCCTCCCCGTCAGTCTCCCCGTGACTATAACACTCCCCGTCAGTCTCCCCCGTAATTATAACCCTCCCCGTCAGTCTCCCCCGTAACTATAACCTCCCCGTCAGTCTCCCCCGTAACTATAACCCTCACCGTCAGTCTCCCCGTAACTATAACCCTCACCGTCAGTCTCCCCGTAACTATAATCCTCCCCGACAGTCTCCCCGTAACTATAATCCTCCCCGACAGTCTCACCGTAACTATAACCCTCCACGTCAGTTTCCCCGTAACTATAACCCTGCCGGTCAGACTCCCCCGTGACTGTAACCCTCCCCCGTGACTATAACCCTCCCCGTCAGTCTCCCCCGTAATTATAACCCTCCCCGTCAGTCTCCCCTGTAATTATAACCCAGCACGTCAGTCTCCCCCTGTAACTATAACCCACCCCGTCAGTCTCCCCTGTAACTATAACCCCCCTGTCAGTCTCAACCGTCACTATAACACCCCGTAGTCTCCCCGTAACTATAACCCTCCCCGTCAGTCTCCCCCTGTAACTATAGCCCTACCCGTCAGTCTCCCCCATAACTATAACCCTCCCCGTCAGTCTCCCCCTGTATCTATAACCCTCCCAGTCAGTTTCCCCCGTGACTATAACCCTCCCCGTCAGTCTCCCCCGTCATTATAACCCTCCCTGTCAGTCTCCCCCGTGATTATAACCCTCCCCGTCAGTCTCCCCCGTGATTATAACCCTCCCCGTCAGTCTCCCCCGTCATTATAACCCTCCCTGTCAGTCTCCCCTGTAATTATAACCCTCTCCGTCAGTCTCCCCCGTAACTATAACCCTCCCCGTTAGTCCCCCCGTGACAATAACCCTCTCCGTCAGTCTCCCCCGTAACTATAACCCTCCCTGTCAGTCTCCCCGTAACTATAACCTTCCCCGTCACTCTCCCCCGTAACTATAACCCTACTTGTCAGTCTCCCCCTGTAACTATAACCCTCCCCGTCATTCTCCCCTGTAACTATAACCTTCCACATCTGTCTCCCCCGTAACTATAACCCTCCACGTCAGTCTCCCCCGTAACTATAACCCTCCATGTCAGTCTCCCCCAGTAACTATAACCCCCCCGTCAGTCTCCCCCGTAACTATAACCCTGCCTGTCAGACTCCCCCGTAACTATACCCCTGCCCGTCAGTCTCCCCCTGTAACTACAACCTTCCCCGTCAGTCTCCCCCGTGACTATAACCCTCCCCGTCAGTCTCCCCCGTGATTATAACCCTCCCCGTCAGTCTCCCCCGTGATTATAACCCTCCCCGTCAGTCTACCCCGTGATAATAACCCTCCCCGTCAGTCTCCCCGTAACTATAACCCTCCCCATCAGTCTCCCCGTAAGTATAACGTTCCCCATCAGTCTCACCCCATAACTATAACCCTCCTCGTCAGTCTCCCCCTGTAACTATAACCCTCCCCGTCAGTCTCCCCCTGAAGCTTTAACCCTCCCCGTCAATCTCCTCCGTAACTATAACCCTCCCCGTCAGTCTCCCCTGTAACTATAACCCACCCCGTCAGTCTCCCCCGTGACTATAACACTCCCCGTCAGTCTCCCCCGTAATTATAACCCTCCCCGTCAGTCTCCCCCGTAACTATAACCTCCCCGTCAGTCTCCCCGTAACTATAACCCTCCCCGACAGTCTCCCCGTAACTATAATCCTCCCCGACAGTCTCACCGTAACTATAACCCTCCACGTCAGTTTCCCCGTAACTATAACCCTGCCGGTCAGACTCCCCCGTGACTGTAACCCTCCCCCGTGACTATAACCCTCCCCGTCAGTCTCCCCCGTAATTATAACCCTCCCCGTCAGTCTCCCCTGTAATTATAACCCTCCACGTCAGTCTCCCCCTGTAACTATAACCCACCCCGTCAGTCTCCCCTGTAACTATAACCCCCCCGTCAGTCTCAACCGTCACTATAACACCCCGTAGTCTCCCCGTAACTATAACCCTCCCCGTCAGTTTCCCCCTGTAACTATAGCCCTACCCGTCAGTCTCCCCCATAACTATAACCCTCCCCGTCAGTCTCCCCCTGTATCTATAACCCTCCCAGTCAGTTTCCCCCGTGACTATAACCCTCCCCGTCAGTCTCCCCCGTCATTATAACCCTCCCTGTCAGTCTCCCCCGTGATTATAACCCTCCCCGTCAGTCTCCCCCGTGATTATAACCCTCCCCGTCAGTCTCCCCCGTCATTATAACCCTCCCTGTCAGTCTCCCCCGTAACTATAACCCTCCCCGTTAGTCCCCCCGTGACAATAACCCTCTCCGTCAGTCTCCCCCGTAACTATAACCCTCCCTGTCAGTCTCGCCGTAACTATAACCTTCCCCGTCACTCTCCCCCGTAACTATAACCCTACTTGTCAGTCTCCCCCTGTAACTATAACCCTCCCCGTCAATCTCCCCTGTAACTAAAACCTTCCACATCAGTCTCCCCCTGTAACTATAACCCTCCATGTCAGTCTCCCCCAGTAACTATAACCCCCCCGTCAGTCTCCCCCGTAACTATAACCCTGCCTGTCAGACTCCCCCGTAACTATACCCCTGCCCGTCAGTCTCCCCCTGTAACTACAACCTTCCCCGTCAGTCTCCCCCGTGACTATAACCCTCCCCGTCAGTCTCCCCCGTGATTATGACCCTCCCCGTCAGTCTCCCCCGTGATTATAACCCTCCCCGTCAGTCTACCCCGTGATAATAACCCTCCCCGTCAGTCTCCCCGTAACTATAACCCTCCCCATCAGTCTCCCCGTAACTATAACGTTCCCCATCAGTCTCACCCCATAACTATAACCCTCCTCGTCAGTCTCCCCCTGTAACTATAACCCTCCCCGTCAGTCTCCCCCTGAAGCTTTAACCCTCCCCGTCAATCTCCTCCGTAACTATAACCCTCCCCGTCAGTCTCCCCTGTAACTATAACCCACCCCGTCAGTCTCCCCCGTAACTATAACCCTCCATGTCAGTCTCCCCGTAACTATAACCCTCCATGTCAGTCTCCCTGTAACTATAACCCTCCATGTCAGTCTCCCCGTAACTATAACCCTCCCCGTCAGTCTCCCCCGTAACTATAACCCAGCCCATCAGACTCCCCCGTAACTATAATCCTCCCCGTCAGTCTCCCGGTAACTATAACCTTCCCCGTCAGTCTCCCCCCGTAACTATAACCCTCCTCGTCAGTCTTCCCCTGAAACTATAACCCTCCCCGTCAGTCTCCCCCTGAAACTATAACCCTCCTCGTCAATCTCCTCCGTAACTATAACCCTTCATATCAGTATCCCCCGTAACTATAACCCTCCTCGTCAGTCTCCCCCGTAACTATAACCTTCCCCGTCAGTCTCCCCCGTATCTATAACCCACCTCGTCAATCTCGTCCGTAACTATAACCCTCCCCGTCAATCTCCCCCGTAACTATAAGCCTCACTGTCAGTCTCCCTGTAACTATAACCTTCCCCGTCAGTCACCCCGTAACTATAACCCTCCCCATCAGTCTCCCCCGTAACTATAACCCTCCTCGTCAATCTCCTCCGTAACTATAACCCTCCCCGTCAATCTCCCCCGTAACTATAAGCCTCACTGTCAGTCTCCCTGTAACTATAACCTTCCCCGTCAGTCTCCCCCGTAACTATAACCCTCCCCGTCAATCTCCCCCGTAACTATAACCCTCTATGTCAGTCTCCCCCTGTAACTATAACCCTCCCTGTCAGTCTCCCCCGTAACTAAAACCCAGCCCGTCAGACTCCCCCGTAACTATAATCCTCCCCGTCAGTCTCCCGGTAACTATAACCTTCCCCGTCAGTCTCCCCCCGTAACTATAACCCTCCCCGTCAGTCTCCCCCTGTAACTATAACCCTCTCCGTCAGTCTCCCCCTGTAACTATAATCCTCCCCGTCAGTCTCCCGGTAACTATAACCTTCCCCGTCAGTCTCCCCCCGTAACTATAATCCTCCCCGTCAGTCTCCCGGTAACTATAACCTTCCCCGTCAGTCTCCCCCCGTAACTATAACCCTCCTCGTCAGTCTCCCCCTGTAACTATAACCCTCCCCGTCAGTCTCCCCCCGTAACTATAACCCTCCTCGTCAGTCTCCCCCCGTAACTATAAACCTCCTCGTCAGTCTTCCCCTGAAACTATAACCCTGCCCGTCAGACTCCCCCATAACTATAACCCTCCCCGTAACTATAACCCTCCCCGTCAGTCTCCCCTGTGACTATAACACTCCCCGTCAGTCTCCCCCGTAACTATAACCCTCCCCGTCAGTCTCCCCCTGTAACTATAACCCCCCCCAGTCTCCCCGAAACTATAACCTCCCCGTCAGTCTCCCCCGTAACTATAACCCTGCCCGTCAGACTCCCCCGTAACTATAACCTCCCCGTCAGTCTCCCCGTAACTATAACCCTCCCCGTCAATCTCCCCCGTAACTATAAGCCTCACTGTCAGTCTCCCTGTAACTATAACCTTCCCCGTCAGTCTTCCCCGTAACTATAACCCTCCCCGTCAATCTCCCCCGTAACTATAACCCTCCATGTCAGTCTCCCCCGTAACTATAACCCAGCCCGTCAGACTCCCCCGTAACTATAATCCTCCCCGTCAGTCTCCCGGTAACTATAACCTTCCCCGTCAGTCTCCCCCCGTAACTATAACCCTCCTCGTCAGTCTCCCCCCGTAACTATAAACCTCCCCGTCAGTCTTCCCCTGAAACTATAACACTCCCCGTCTATCTCCCCTGTTACTATAACCCTCCCCATCAGTCTCCCCCGTAACTATAACCCTGCCCGTCAGACTCCCCCATAACTATAACCCTCCCCGTAACTATAACCCTCCCCGTCAGTCTCCCCCGTGACTATAACACTCCCCGTCAGTCTCCCCCGTAATTATAACCCTCCCCGTCAGTCTCCCCCGTAACTATAACCCTGCCCGTCAGACTCCCCCGTAACTATAACCTCCCCGTCAGTCTCCCCGTAACTATAACCCTCCCCGACAGCCTCCCCCGTAACTATAATCCTCCCCGACAGTCTCCCCGTAACTATAACCCTCCCCGTCATTCTCCCCGTAACTATAACCTCCCCGTCAGTCTCCCCGTAACTATAACCCTCCCCATCAGTCTCCCCGTAACTATAACCCTCCCCGTCAGTCTCCCCTGTAACTATAACCCTCCCCGTCAGTCTCCCCTGTAACTATAACCCTCCCCGTCAGTCTCCCCTGTAACTATAACCCTCCCCGTCAGTCTCCCCCATAACTATAACCCTCCCCGTCAGTCTCCCCTGTAACTATAACCCTCCCCGTCAGTCTCCCCCGTAATTATAACCCTCACCGTCAGTCTCCCCTGTAACTATAACCCACCCCGTCAGTCTCCCCTGTAACTATAACCCCCCCGTCAGTCTCAACCGTCACTATAACACCCCGTAGTCTCCCCGTAACTATAACCCTCCCCGTCAGTCTCCCCCTGTAACTATAGCCCTACCCGTCAGTCTCCCCCATAACTATAACCCTCCCCGTCAGTCTCCCCCGTATCTATAACCCTCCCCGTCAGTCTACCCGTAACTATAACCTCCCCGTCAGTCTCCCCCTGTAACTATAACCCTCCCCGTCAGTCTCCCCCGTAACTATAACCTCCCCGTCAGTCTCCCCCTGTAACTATAACCCTCCCCGTCAGTCTCCCCCGTATCTATAACCCTCCCCGTCAGTCTCCCCCTGCAACTATAGCCCTCCCCGTCAGTCTCCCCCTGTAACTATAATCCTCCCCGTCAGTCTCCCCCGTGATTATAACCTTCCCCGTCAGTCTCCCCTTGTAACTATAAACCTCCCCGTCAGTCTCCCCCTGTAACTATAACCCTTCACGTCAGTCTCCCCCTGTAACTATAACCCACCCTGTCAGTCTCCCCTGTAACTATAACCCCCCCGTCAGTCTCCCCCGTAACTGTAGTCTCCCCGTAACTATAACCCCCCTGTCAGTCTCCCCCTGTAACTATAACTCACCCCGTCAGTTTCCCCCGTGACTATAACCCTCCCATTAAGTCTCCCCCGTAATTATTACCCTCCCTGTCAGTCTCCCCCGTGATTATAACCCTCCCAGTCAGTCTCCCCGTAACTATAACCCTCCCCGTCAGTCTCCCCGTAACTATAACCCACCCCTTCAGTTTCCCCTGTAACTATAACCCCCCCCGCAGTCTCCCAGTAACTATAACCTTCCCCGTCAGTCTCCCCCCGTAACTATAACCCTCCTCGTCAGTCTCCCCCCGTAACTATAAACCTCCCCGTCAGTCTTCCCCTGTTACTATAACCCTCCCCATCAGTCTCCCCCGTAACTATAACCCTGCCCGTCAGACTCCCCCATAACTATAACCCTCCCCGTAACTATAACCCTCCCCGTCAGTCTCCCCCGTGACTATAACACTCCCCGTCAGTCTCCCCCGTAATTATAACCCTCCCCGTCAGTCTCCCCCGTAACTATAACCCTGCCCGTCAGACTCCCCCGTAACTATAACCTCCCCGTCAGTCTCCCCGTAACTATAACCCTCCCCGACAGCCTCCCCCGTAACTATAATCCTCCCCGACAGTCTCCCCGTAACTATAACCCTCCCCGTCATTCTCCCCGTAACTATAACCTCCCCGTCAGTCTCCCCGTAACTATAACCCTCCCCATCAGTCTCCCCGTAACTATAACCCTCCCCGTCAGTCTCCCCTGTAACTATAACCCTCCCCGTCAGTCTCCCCTGTAACTATAACCCTCCCCGTCAGTCTCCCCCATAACTATAACCCTCCCCGTCAGTCTCCCCTGTAACTATAACCCTCCCCGTCAGTCTCCCCCGTAATTATAACCCTCACCGTCAGTCTCCCCTGTAACTATAACCCACCCCGTCAGTCTCCCCTGTAACTATAACCCCCCCGTCAGTCTCAACCGTCACTATAACACCCCGTAGTCTCCCCGTAACTATAACCCTCCCCGTCAGTCTCCCCCTGTAACTATAGCCCTACCCGTCAGTCTCCCCCATAACTATAACCCTCCCCGTCAGTCTCCCCCGTATCTATAACCCTCCCCGTCAGTCTCCCCCGTAACTATAACCTCCCCGTCAGTCTCCCCCTGTAACTATAACCCTCCCCGTCAGTCTCCCCCGTAACTATAACCTCCCCGTCAGTCTCCCCCTGTAACTATAACCCTCCCCGTCAGTCTCCCCTGTAACTATAACCCTCCCCGTCAGTCTCCCCCGTAATTATAACCCTCACCGTCAGTCTCCCCTGTAACTATAACCCACCCCGTCAGTCTCCCCTGTAACTATAACCCCCCCGTCAGTCTCAACCGTCACTATAACACCCCGTAGTCTCCCCGTAACTATAACCCTCCCCGTCAGTCTCCCCCTGTAACTATAGCCCTACCCGTCAGTCTCCCCCATAACTATAACCCTCCCCGTCAGTCTCCCCCGTAACTATAACCTCCCCGTCAGAATCCCCCTGTAACTATAACCCTCCCCGTCAGTCTCCCCCGTATCTATAACCCTCCCCGTCAGTCTCCCCCTGCAACTATAGCCCTCCCCGTCAGTCTCCCCCTGTAACTATAACCCTCCCCGTCAGTCTCCCCGTAACTATAACCCTCCCCGTCAGTCTCCCCCGTATCTATAACCCTCCCCGTCAGTCTCCCCCTGCAACTATAGCCCTCCCCGTCAGTCTCCCCCTGTAACTATAATCCTCCCCGTCAGTCTCCCCCGTGATTATAACCTTCCCCGTCAGTCTCCCCTTGTAACTATAAACCTCCCCGTCAGTCTCCCCCTGTAACTATAACCCTTCACGTCAGTCTCCCCCTGTAACTATAACCCACCCTGTCAGTCTCCCCTGTAACTATAACCCCCCCGTCAGTCTCCCCCGTAACTGTAGTCTCCCCGTAACTATAACCCCCCTGTCAGTCTCCCCCTGTAACTATAACTCACCCCGTCAGTTTCCCCCGTGACTATAACCCTCCCCTTAAGTCTCCCCCGTAATTATTACCCTCCCTGTCAGTCTCCCCCGTGATTATAACCCTCCCAGTCAGTCTCCCCGTAACTATAACCCTCCCCGTCAGTCTCCCCGTAACTATAACCCACCCCTTCAGTTTCCCCTGTAACTATAACCCCCCCCGCAGTCTCCCAGTAACTATAACCCCCCCGTAGTCTCCCCGTAACTATAACCACCCCGTCAGTCTCCTTCGTAACTATAACCCTGCCCGTCAGACTCCCCCGTGACTATAACCCTCCCCGTCAGTCCCCCCGTGACAATAACCCTCTCCATCAGTCTCCCCCGTAACTATAACCCTCCCCGTTAGTCTCCCCCTGAAACTATAACCCTCCCCGTCAATCTCCCCTGTAACTATAACCTTCACTGTCAGTCTCCCCGTAACTATAACCCTGCCCGTCAGTCTCCCAGTAACTATAATCCTCCCCGTCAGTCTCCCCGTAACTATAACCCTCCCCGTCAGACTCCCCCATGACTATAACCCTCCCCGTCAGTCTCCCCGTGACTATAACCCTCCCCGTCAGTCCCCCCGTGACAATAACCCTCTCCATCAGTCTCCCCCGTAACTATAACCCTCCCCGTCAGTCTCCCCTGTAACTATAACCCTCCCCGTCATTCTCCCCGTAACTATAACCCTCCCCGTCAGTCTCCCCCGTAACTATAACCCACCCCGTCAGTCTCCCCGTAACTGTAACCCTCCCCGTCGGTCTCCCCCGTAACTATAAACCACCCCGTCAGTCTCCTCGTAACTATAACCCTCTCCTGTAATTATAACCCTGCTCTGTTGGTCCCAAAACCCCTTCCCCTACATTAGAGGCGATGAGAGGGATTCGTGCGCTGCAGGAGAGGCAGTGATGAGTAAGTGCCTCCCTGTGTGAGGTGTGAGGAGGGATCTCTGTGTGAGGTGTGAGGAGGGATCGCTGTGTGAGGTGTGAGGAGGGATCGCTGTGTGAGGTGTGAGGAGGGATCGCTGTGTGAAGTGTGAGGAGGGATCGCTGTGTGAGACGCTGAGGAGGGATCTCTGTGTGAGGTGTGAGGAGGGATCGCTGTGTGAGACGGTGAGGAGGGATCTCTGTGTGCGGTGTGAGGAGGGATCTGTGTGTGTGGTGTGAGGAGGGATCACTGCGTGAGATGGTGAGGAGGGATCTGTGTGAGGTGTGAGGAGGGATCTCTGTGAGGTGTGAGGAGGGATTCTGTGTGTGGTGTGAGGAGGGATCTCTGTGTGAGGTGTGAGGAGGGATCTCTGTGAAGTGTGAGGAGGGATCTCTGTGTGTGGTGTGAGGAGGGATCACTGTGTGAGATGGTGAGGAGGGATCTCTGTGTGAGGTGTGAGGAGGAATATCTGTGTGAGGTGTGAGGAGGAGGGATCTCTGTGTGATGTGAGTAGGGATCTCTGTGTGAGGTGTGAGGAGGGATCGCTGTGTGAGGTGTGAGGAGGGATCTCTGTGTGATGTGTGAGGAGAGATCGCTGTGTGAGATGGTGAGGAGGGATCTCTGTGTGAGGTGTGAGGAGGGATCGCTGTGTGAGACCGTGAGGAGGGATCTCTGTGTGAGATGGTGAGGAGGGATCTCTGTGTGAGGTGTGAGGAGGGATCTCTGTGAGGTGTGAGGAGAGATTCTGTGTGTGGTGTGAGGAGGGATCTCTGTGTGAGGTGTGAGGAGGGATCTCTGTGTGAAGTGTGAGGAGGGATCTCTGTGTGTGGTGTGAGGAGGGATCTCTGTGATGTGTGAGGAGGGATCGCTGTGTGAGATGGTGAGGAGGGATCTCTGTGTGAGGTGTGAGGAGGGATCTCTGTGTGATGTGTGAGGAGGGATCTCTGTGTGGTGTGAGGAGGGATCGCTGTGTGAGATGGTGAGGAGGGATCTCTGTGTGAGGTGTGAGGAGGGATCTCTGTGTGATGTGTGAGGAGGGATCTCTGTGTGACGTGTGAGGAGGGATCGCTGTGTGAGACGGTGAGGAGGGATCACTGTGTGAGGTGTGAGGAGGGATCGCTGTGTGAGACGGTGAGGAGGGATCTCTGTGTGAGGTGTGAGGAGGGATCTCTGTGTGATGTGTGAGGAGGGATCTCTGTGTGATGTGTGAGGAGGGATCGCTGTGTGAGACGGTGAGGAGGGATCACTGTGTGAGGTGTGAGGAGGGATCGCTGTGTGAGACGGTGAGGAGGGATCTCTGTGTGAGGTGTGAGGAGGGTTCTCTGTGTGAAACACCTCACTGGGAGGGATAGGGATGGCCACGAGGAAGCACTGTGAGGGGTGGCGGGGAGAAAACGCCTCACTGTGGGAGTGGCAGTCAGGAGGGGCACTGTGTGGGAGGGGTAGATGGTTAATACATATGTCTGTGTTTGTGTTCCCCTTTCCATTTTGCCTTTCCTCACTGTAGACCTTCTGATGGGAATAATTAGACGTGGACCCCTGCAATGGAGCTGTGTAAGAAAAGGCCTCCTCCTGGTGAGAAACTTCTTCCCAGTGTTTGGGGTGCGACTAAACTCTGGGGATGCTCGTCAAAGGGGTGGGAAGGTGGGGGTGGGGGGTTTGGAGGTTGGAGTGTAGAGAAGGGTCCTCGAGACTCCCGTAGTTTTTTTTTGTTCCTGGGACTCCCCACCCCGCCCCCCCATGCACTCCTAGTAGGACCCCACCCCACCCCCATTCGCTCCCACTGTCCACACTCCCAATGGGACCCCACCCTTTCCCATTCACTCCCACCGTCCACATTCCCAATGGGACCCCACCCCTTCCCATCAACTCCCACCGTCCACACTCCTAATGGACCCCACCCCACCCCCATTCACTCCCACCGTCCACATTCCCAATGGGACCCCACCCCTTCCCATCAACTCCCACCGTCCACACTCCCAATGGGACCACACCCCTTCCCATTCACTCCCACCATCCACACTCCCAATGGGACCCCACCCCTTCCCATTCACTCCCACCATCCACACTCCCAATGGGACCCCACCCCTTCCCATTCACTCCCACCATCCACACTCCCAATGGACCCCACCCCTTCCCATTCACTCCCACTGTCCACACTCCCAATGGGACCCCACCCCTTCCCAGTCACTCCCACTGTCCACACTCCCAATGGGACCACACCCCACCCCCATTCACTCCCACCGTCCACACTCCCAATGGGACCACACCCCACCCCCATTCACTCCCACTGTCCACACTCCCAATGGGACCACACCCCTTCCCATTCACTCCCACCGTCCACACACCCAATGGGACCCCACCCCTTCCCATTCACTCCCACCGTCCACACTCCCAATGGGACCCCACCCCTTCCCATTCACTCCCACCGTCCACACTCCCAATGGGACCACACCCCTTCCCATTCACTCCCACCGTCCACACTCCCAATGGGACCCCACCCCCATTCACTCCCACCGTCCACACTCCCAATGGGACCACACCCCTTCCCATTCACTCCCACCGTCCACACACCCAATGGGACCCCACCCCTTCCCATTCACTCCCACCGTCCACACTCCCAATGGGACCCACCCCTTCCCATTCACTCCCACCGTCCACACTCCCAATGGACCCCACCCCTTCCCATTCACTCCCACCGTCCACACTCCCAATGGACCCCTCCCCTTCCAATTCACTCCCACCGTCCACACACCCAATGGACCCCACCCTTTCCCATTCACTCCCACTGTCCACACTCCCAATGGACCCCACCCTTTCCCATTCACTCCCACCGTCCACACTCCCAATGGACCCCACCCCTTCCCATTCACTCCCACTGTCCACACTCCCAATGGACCCCACCCTTTCCCATTCACTCCCACTGTCCACACTCCCAATGGGACCCCACCCTTTCCCATTCACTCCCACTGTCCACACTCCCAATGGACCCCACCCTTTCCCATTCACTCCCACCGTCCACACTCCCAATGGACCCCACCCCTTCCCATTCACTCCCACCGTCCACACTCCCAATGGGACCCCACCCTTTCCCATTCACTCCCACCGTCCACACTCCCAATGGACCCCACCCCTTCCCTTTCACTCCCACCGTCCACACTCCCAATGGGACCCCACCCTTTCCCATTCACTCCCACTGTCCACACTCCCAATGGGACCCCACCCTTTCCCATTCACTCCCACCGTCCACACTCCCAATGGGACCCCACCCTTTCCCATTCACTCCCACCGTCCACACTCCCAATGGGACCCCACCCCTTCCGATTCACTCCCACCGTCCACACTCCTAATGGGACACCCCCATTCACTCCCACCATCTACACTCCCAATGGAACCCACCCCTTCCCATTCACTCCCACCGTACACACTCCTAATGGGACACCCCCATTCACTCCCACCGTCTACACTCCCAATGAACCCCACCCCTTCCCATTCACTCCCACCGTACACACTCCCAATGGGACCCCACCCCTTCCCATTCACTCCCACTGTCCACACTCCCAATGGGACCCCACCCCTTCCAATTCACTCCCACCGTCCACACTCCCAATGGGACCCCACCCCTTACCATTCACTCCCACCGTCCACATTCCCAATGGGACCCCACCCCTTCCCATTCACTCCCACCGTCCACACTCCCAATGGACCCCACCCCTTCCCATTCACTCCCACCGTCCACACTCCCAATGGGACCCCACCCCTTCCCATTCACTCCCACCATCCACACTCCCAATGGGACCCCACCCCTTCCCATTCACTCCCACCATCCACACTCGCAATGGGACCCCACCACTTCCCATTCACTCCCACCATCCACACTCCCAATGGGACCCCACCCCTTCCCATTCACTCCCACCGTCCACACTCCCAATGGGACCACACACCTTCCCATTCACTCCCAATGGACCCCACCCCTTCCCATTCACCACCACCATCCACACTCCCAGTGGACCCCACCCCTTCCCATTCACTCCCACAGTCCACACTCCCAATGGGACCCCACCCCTTCCCATTCACTCCCACCGTCCACACTCCCAATGGACCACACCCCTTCCCATTCACTCCCACCGTCCACATTCCCAATGGGACCACACCCCTTCCCATTCACTCCCACCATCCACACTCCCAATGAACCCCACCCCTTCCCATTCACTCCCACCGTCCACACTCCCAATGGGACCTTACCCCTTCCCATTCACTCCCACCGTCCACACTCCCAATGGGACCCCACCCCTTCCCATTCACTCCCACCATCCACATTCCCAATGGGACCCCACCCCTTCCTATTCACTCCCACTGTCCACTTTCCCAATGGGATCCCACCCCTTCCCATTCACTCCCACCGTCCACACTCCCAATGGGATCCTACCCCTTCTCATTCACTCCCACCGTCCACACTCCCAATGGATCCCACCCCTTCCCATTCACTCCCACCGTCCACACTCCCAATGGGATCCCACCCCTTCCCATTCACTCCCACCGTCCACACTCCCAATGGATCCCACCCCTTCCCATTCACTCCCACCGTCCACACTCCCAATGGACCCCACCCCTTCCCATTCACTCCCACCGTCCACACTCCCAATGGGACCCCACCCCTTCCCATTCACTCCCACCGTCCACACTCCCAATGGACCCCACCCCTTCCCATTCACTCCCACCGTCCACACTCCCAATGGGACCCCACCCCTTCCCATTCCCTCCCACCGTCCACACTCCCAATGGGACCCTACCCCTTCCCATTCACTCCCACCGTCCACATTCCCAATGGGACCCCACCCCTTCCCATTCACTCCCACCGTCCACTCTCCCAATGGACCCCACCCCTTCCCATTCACTCCCACCGTCCACACTCCTAATGGGACCACACCCCTTCCCATTCACTCCCACCGTCCACACACCCAATGGACCCCACCCCTTCCCATTCATTCCCACCATCCACACTCCCAATGGGACCCCACCCCTTCACATTCACTCCCACCGTCCACACTCCCAATGGGACCACACCCCTTCCCATTCACTCCCAATGGACCCCACCCCTTCCCATTCACCACCACCATCCACACTCCCAGTGGACCCCACCCCTTCCCATTCACTCCCACAGTCCACAATCCCAATGGACCCCACCCCTTCCCATTCACTCCCACCATCCACACTCCCAATGGGACCCCACCCCTTCCCATTCACTCCCACCGTCCACACTCCCAATGAACCCCACCCCTTCCCATTCACTCCCACCGTCCACATTCCCAATGGGACCACACCCCTTCCCATTCACTCCCACCATCCACACTCCCAATGAACCCCACCCCTTCCCATTCACTCCCACCGTCCACACTCCCAATGGACCCCACCCCTTCTCATTCACTCCCACCATCCACACTCCCAATGGGATCCCACACCTTGCCATTCACTCCCACTGTCCACACTCCCAATGGGACCCTACCCCTTCCTTCCCATTCACTACCACCATCCACACTCCCAATAAACCCCTCCCCTTCCCATTCACTCCCACTGTCCACACTCCCAATGGGACCCCACCCCTTCCCCTTCACTCCCACCGTCCACACTCCCAATGGGACCCCACCCCTTCCCATTCCCTCCCACCGTCCACACTCCCAATGGGACCCTACCCCTTCCCATTCACTCCCACCGTCCACATTCCCAATGGGACCCCACCCCTTCGCATTCACTCCCACCGTCCACACTCCCAGTGGACCCTACCCCTTCCCATTCACTCCCACCGTCCACACTCCCAATGGGACCCCACCCCTTCCCATTCACTCCCACCGTCCACACTCCCAATGGGACCCTACCCCTTCCCATTCACTCCCACCGTCCACATTCCCAATGGGACCACACCCCTTCCCATTCACTCCCACCGTCCACTCTCCCAATGGACCCCACCCCTTCCCATTCACTCCCACCGTCCACACTCCCAATGGGACCACACCCCTTCCCATTCACTCCCACCGTCCACACACCCAATGGACCCCACCCCTTCCCATTCACTGCCACAGTCCACACTCCTAATGGGACCCCCCCATTCACTCCCACCGTCCACACTCCCAATGGGACCCCACCCCTTCCCATTCACTCCCACCATCCACATTCCCAATGGGACCCTACCCCTTCCCATTCACTCCCACCATCCACATTCCCAATGGGACCCTACCCCTTCCCATTCACTCCCACCGTCCACACTCCCAATGGGACCCCACCCCTTCCGATTCACTCCCACTGTCCACATTGCCAATGGGACCACACCCCTTCCCATTCACTCCCACCGTCCACACTCCCAATGGGACCCTACCCCTTCCCATTCACTCCCACCGTCCACACTCCAAATGGACCCCACCCCTTCCCATTCACTCCCACCGTCCACACTCCAAATGGACCCCACCCCTTCCCATTCACTCCCACCGTCTACACTCCCAATGGGACCCCACCCCTTCCCATTCACTCCCACCGTCCACACTCCCAATATGACCCCACCCCTTCCCATTCACTCCCACCATCCACATTCCCAATGGGACCCCACCCCTTCCTATTCACTCCCACTGTCCACATTCCCAATGGGATCCCACCCCTTCCCATTCATTCCCACCGTCCACACTCCCAATATGACCCCACCCCTTCCCATTCACTCCCACCGTCCACACTCCCAATGGGATCCCACCCCTTCTCATTCACTCCCACCGTCCACACTCCTAATGGGACCCCACCCCTTCCCATCCACTCCCTGTCCACACTCCCAATGGACCCCACCCATTCCCGTTCACTCCCACCGTCCACATTCCCAATGGGATCCCACCCCTTCCCATTCACTCGCACCGTCCACACTCCCAATGGGACCCCACCCCTTCCCATTCACTCCCACCATCCACATTCCCAATGGGACCCCCCCCATTCACTCCCACCATCCACACTCCCAATGGGCCCCACACCTTCCCATTCACTCCCACCGTCCACACTCCCAATGGGATCCCACCCCTTCTCATTCACTCCCACCGTCCACACTCCTAATGGGATCCCACCCCTTCTCATTCACTCCCACCGTCCACACTCCTAATGGGACCCCACCCCTTCCCATCCACTCCCTGTCCACACTCCCAATGGACCCCACCCATTCCCGTTCACCACACCGTCCACACACCTAATGGGACCCCCCCCCCCATTCACTCCCACCATCTACACCCCCAATGGGACTGCACCCCTTCCCATTCACTCCCACCGTCCACACTCCCAATGAACCCCACCCCTTCCCATCCACTCCCTGTCCAACACTCCCAATGGACCCCACCCCTTCCTGTTCACCCCCACCGTCCACACTCCCAATGGGACCCCACCCCCAATGGGACCCCACCCCTTCCCAATCACTCCCACCGTCCACCCTCCTAATGGGATCCCCCCCCCATTCACTCCCACCATCTACACCCAATGGGACTCCACCCCTTCCCATTCACTCCCACCGTCCACACTCCCAATAGACCCCACCCCTTCCCATTCACTCACACCGTCCACACTCCCAATGGGACCCCACCCCTTCCCATCCACTCCCTGTTCACACTCCCAATCGACCCCACCCCTTCCCGTTCACCCGCACCTTCCACTCTCCTAATGGGACCCCCCCATTCACTCCCACCATCTACACTCCCAATGGGACCCACCCCTTCCCATTCACTCCCACCGTCCACACTCCCAAAGGACCCCACACCTTCCCGTTCACCCGCACCGTCCACACTCCCAATGGGACCCACCACTTCCCATTCACTCCCACCATCTACACTCCCAATGGACCCCACACTTTCCTATTCACTCCCACCGTCCACAGTCCCAATGGGACCCACCCCTTCCCATTCATTCCCACCGTCCACACTCCCAATGGGACCCACCCCTTCCCATTCACTCCCACCGTCCACACTCCCAATGGGACCCCACCACTTCCCATTCACTCCCACCATCTACACTCCCAATGGACCCCACGCTTTCCCGTTCACTCCCACCGTCCACAGTCCCAGTGGGACCCACCCCTTCCCATTCAGTCCCACCGTCCACACTCCGAATGGGACCCCACCCCTTCCCATTCACTCCCATCGTTCACACTCCCAATGGACCCCACCCCTTCCCATTCACTCCCACCGTCCACACTCCCAATGGAACCCCACCCCTTCCCGTTCACTCCCAATGGACCCCACCCCTTCCCATTCACTCCCACTGTCCACACTCCCGATGGACCCCACCCCTTCCCGTTCACCCCCACCGTCCACACTCTCAATGGGACCCCACCCCCAATGGGACCCCACCCCTTCCCATTCACTCCGACCATCCACACTCCTAATGGGATCCCCCCCATTCACTCCCACCATCTACACTCCCAATGGACCCCACCCCTTCCCATCCACCCAGTCCACACCCCCAATTGGACCCCACCCCTTCCCATTCACTCCCACCGTCCACACTCCTAATGGGACCCCCCCATTCACTCCCACCATCTACACTCCCAATGGACCCCACCCCTTCCCATCCACACCCTGTCCACACTCCCAATGGACCCCACCCCTTCCCGTTCACCCGCACCGTCCACACTCCCAATGGACCCCACCCCTTCCCATCCACACCCTGTCCACACTCCCAATGGACCCCACCCCTTCCCATTCACTCCCACCGTCCACACTCCCAATGGACCCCACCCATTCCCGTTCACCGCACCGTCCACACACCTAATGGGACCCCACCCCTTCCCATCCACCCAGTCCACACCCCCAATTGGACCCCACCCCTTCCCATTCACTCCCACCGTCCACACTCCTAATGGGACCCCCTCATTCACTCCCACCATCTACACTCCCAATGGGACTGAACCCCTTCACATTCACTCCCACCGTCCACACTCCCAATGGACCCCACCCCTTCCCATCCACTCCCTGTCCACACTCCCAATGGAACCCACCCCTTCCCATTCACTCCCACCGTCCACACTCCTAATGGGACCCCCCCATTCACTCCCACCATCTACACTCCCAATGGACCCCACCCCTTCCCATCCACACTCTGTCCACACTCCCAATGGACCCCACCCCTTCCCGTTCACCCGCACCGTCCACACTCCCAATGGACCCCACCCCTTCCCATTCACTCCCACCGTCCACACTCCCAATGGGACCCACCCCTTCCCATTCACTCCCACCGTCCACACTCCCAATGGGACCCCACCCCTTCCCATTCACTCCCACCGTCCACACTCCCAATGGACCCCACCCCTTCCCATTCACTCCCACCGTCCACACTCCCAATATGACCCCACCCCTTCCCATTCACTCCCACCGTCCACACTCCCAATGGGATCCCACCCCTTCTCATTCACTCCCACCGTCCACACTCCCAATGGACCCCACCCATTCCCGTTCACTCCCACCATCCACATTCCCAATGGGACCCCCCCCATTCACTCCCACCATCCACACTCCCAATGGGCCCCACACCTTCCCATTCACTCCCACCGTCCACACTCCCAATGGGATCCCACCCCTTCTCATTCACTCCCACCGTCCACACTCCTAATGGGATCCCACCCCTTCTCATTCACTCCCACCGTCCACACTCCTAATGGGACCCCACCCCTTCCCATCCACTCCCTGTCCACACTCCCAATGGACCCCACCCATTCCCGTTCACCACACCGTCCACACACCTAATGGGACCCCCCCCCCATTCACTCCCACCATCTACACCCCCAATGGGACTGCACCCCTTCCCATTCACTCCCACCGTCCACACTCCCAATGAACCCCACCCCTTCCCATCCACTCCCTGTCCAACACTCCCAATGGACCCCACCCCTTCCTGTTCACCCCCACCGTCCACACTCCCAATGGGACCCCACCCCCAATGGGACCCCACCCCTTCCCAATCACTCCCACCGTCCACCCTCCTAATGGGATCCCCCCCCCATTCACTCCCACCATCTACACCCAATGGGACTCCACCCCTTCCCATTCACTCCCACCGTCCACACTCCCAATAGACCCCACCCCTTCCCATTCACTCACACCGTCCACACTCCCAATGGGACCCCACCCCTTCCCATCCACTCCCTGTTCACACTCCCAATCGACCCCACCCCTTCCCGTTCACCCGCACCTTCCACTCTCCTAATGGGACCCCCCCATTCACTCCCACCATCTACACTCCCAATGGGACCCACCCCTTCCCATTCACTCCCACCGTCCACACTCCCAAAGGACCCCACACCTTCCCGTTCACCCGCACCGTCCACACTCCCAATGGGACCCACCACTTCCCATTCACTCCCACCATCTACACTCCCAATGGACCCCACACTTTCCTATTCACTCCCACCGTCCACAGTCCCAATGGGACCCACCCCTTCCCATTCATTCCCACCGTCCACACTCCCAATGGGACCCACCCCTTCCCATTCACTCCCACCGTCCACACTCCCAATGGGACCCCACCACTTCCCATTCACTCCCACCATCTACACTCCCAATGGACCCCACGCTTTCCCGTTCACTCCCACCGTCCACAGTCCCAGTGGGACCCACCCCTTCCCATTCAGTCCCACCGTCCACACTCCGAATGGGACCCCACCCCTTCCCATTCACTCCCATCGTTCACACTCCCAATGGACCCCACCCCTTCCCATTCACTCCCACCGTCCACACTCCCAATGGAACCCCACCCCTTCCCGTTCACTCCCAATGGACCCCACCCCTTCCCATTCACTCCCACTGTCCACACTCCCGATGGACCCCACCCCTTCCCGTTCACCCCCACCGTCCACACTCTCAATGGGACCCCACCCCCAATGGGACCCCACCCCTTCCCATTCACTCCGACCATCCACACTCCTAATGGGATCCCCCCCATTCACTCCCACCATCTACACTCCCAATGGACCCCACCCCTTCCCATCCACCCAGTCCACACCCCCAATTGGACCCCACCCCTTCCCATTCACTCCCACCGTCCACACTCCTAATGGGACCCCCCCATTCACTCCCACCATCTACACTCCCAATGGACCCCACCCCTTCCCATCCACACCCTGTCCACACTCCCAATGGACCCCACCCCTTCCCGTTCACCCGCACCGTCCACACTCCCAATGGACCCCACCCCTTCCCATCCACACCCTGTCCACACTCCCAATGGACCCCACCCCTTCCCATTCACTCCCACCGTCCACACTCCCAATGGACCCCACCCATTCCCGTTCACCGCACCGTCCACACACCTAATGGGACCCCACCCCTTCCCATCCACCCAGTCCACACCCCCAATTGGACCCCACCCCTTCCCATTCACTCCCACCGTCCACACTCCTAATGGGACCCCCTCATTCACTCCCACCATCTACACTCCCAATGGGACTGAACCCCTTCACATTCACTCCCACCGTCCACACTCCCAATGGACCCCACCCCTTCCCATCCACTCCCTGTCCACACTCCCAATGGAACCCACCCCTTCCCATTCACTCCCACCGTCCACACTCCTAATGGGACCCCCCCATTCACTCCCACCATCTACACTCCCAATGGACCCCACCCCTTCCCATCCACACTCTGTCCACACTCCCAATGGACCCCACCCCTTCCCGTTCACCCGCACCGTCCACACTCCCAATGGACCCCACCCCTTCCCATTCACTCCCACCGTCCACACTCCCAATGGGACCCACCCCTTCCCATTCACTCCCACCGTCCACACTCCCAATGGGACCCCACCCCTTCCCATTCACTCCCACCGTCCACACTCCCAATGGACCCCACCCCTTCCCATTCACTCCCACCGTCCACACTCCCAATATGACCCCACCCCTTCCCATTCACTCCCACCGTCCACACTCCCAATGGGATCCCACCCCTTCTCATTCACTCCCACCGTCCACACTCCTAATGGGACCCCACCCCTTCCCATCCACTCCCTGTCCACACTCCCAATGGACCCCACCCATTCCCGTTCACTCCCACCGTCCACATTCCCAATGGGATCCCACCCCTTCCCATTCACTCGCACCGTCCACACTCCCAATGGGACCCCACCCCTTCCCATTCACTCCCACCATCCACATTCCCAATGGGACCCCCCCCATTCACTCCCACCATCCACACTCCCAATGGGCCCCACACCTTCCCATTCACTCCCACCGTCCACACTCCCAATGGGATCCCACCCCTTCTCATTCACTCCCACCGTCCACACTCCTAATGGGATCCCACCCCTTCTCATTCACTCCCACCGTCCACACTCCTAATGGGACCCCACCCCTTCCCATCCACTCCCTGTCCACACTCCCAATGGACCCCACCCATTCCCGTTCACCACACCGTCCACACACCTAATGGGACCCCCCCCCCATTCACTCCCACCATCTACACCCCCAATGGGACTGCACCCCTTCCCATTCACTCCCACCGTCCACACTCCCAATGAACCCCACCCCTTCCCATCCACTCCCTGTCCAACACTCCCAATGGACCCCACCCCTTCCTGTTCACCCCCACCGTCCACACTCCCAATGGGACCCCACCCCTTCCCAATCACTCCCACCGTCCACCCTCCTAATGGGATCCCCCCCCCATTCACTCCCACCATCTACACCCAATGGGACTCCACCCCTTCCCATTCACTCCCACCGTCCACACTCCCAATAGACCCCACCCCTTCCCATTCACTCACACCGTCCACACTCCCAATGGGACCCCACCCCTTCCCATCCACTCCCTGTTCACACTCCCAATCGACCCCACCCCTTCCCGTTCACCCGCACCTTCCACTCTCCTAATGGGACCCCCCCATTCACTCCCACCATCTACACTCCCAATGGGACCCACCCCTTCCCATTCACTCCCACCGTCCACACTCCCAAAGGACCCCACCCCTTCCCGTTCACCCGCACCGTCCACACTCCCAATGGGACCCACCCCTTCACATTCACTCCCACCGTCCACACTCCCAATGGGACCCCACCACTTCCCATTCACTCCCACCATCTACACTCCCAATGGACCCCACACTTTCCTATTCACTCCCACCGTCCACAGTCCCAATGGGACCCACCCCTTCCCATTCATTCCCATCGTCCACACTCCCAATGGGACCCACCCCTTCCCATTCACTCCCACCGTCCACACTCCCAATGGGACCCCACCACTTCCCATTCACTCCCACCATCTACACTCCCAATGGACCCCACGCTTTCCCGTTCACTCCCACCGTCCACAGTCCCAATGGGACCCACCCCTTCCCATTCAGTCCCACCGTCCACACTCCGAATGGGACCCCACCCCTTCCCATTCACTCCCATCGTTCACACTCCCAATGGACCCCACCCCTTCCCATTCACTCCCACCGTCCACACTCCCAATGGAACCCCACCCCTTCCCGTTCACTCCCAATGGACCCCACCCCTTCCCATTCACTCCCACTGTCCACACTCCCAATGGACCCCACCCCTTCCCGTTCACCCCCACCGTCCACACTCTCAATGGGACCCCACCCCCAATGGGACCCCACCCCTTCCCATTCACTCCGACCATCCACACTCCTAATGGGATCCCCCCATTCACTCCCACCATCTACACTCCCAATGGACCCCACCCCTTCCCATCCACACCCTGTCCACACTCCCAATGGACCCCACCCCTTCCCGTTCACCCGCACCGTCCACACTCCCAATGGACCCCACCCCTTCCCATTCACTCCCACCGTCCACACTCCCAATGGACCCCACCCATTCCCGTTCACCGCACCGTCCACACACCTAATGGGACCCCCCCTCATTCACTCCCACCATCTACACTCCCAATGGGACTGAACCCCTTCACATTCACTCCCACCGTCCACACTCCCAATGGACCCAACCCCTTCCCATCCACTCCCTGTCCACACTCCCAATGGAACCCACCCCTTCCCATTCACTCCCACCGTCCACACTCCTAATGGGACCCCCCCATTCACTCCCACCATCTACACTCCCAATGGACCCCACCCCTTCCCATCCACACTCTGTCCACACTCCCAATGGACCCCACCCCTTCCCGTTCACCCGCACCGTCCACACTCCCAATGGACCCCACCCCTTCCCATTCACTCCCACCGTCCACACTCCCAATGGACCCCACCCATTCCCGTTCACCGCACCGTCCACACACCTAATGGGACCCCCCCCCATTCACTCCCACCATCTACACTCCCAATGGGACTGCACCCCTTCCCATTCACTCCCACCGTCCACACTCCCAATGGACCCCACCCCTTCCCATCCACTCCCTGTCCACACTCCCAATGGACCCCACCCCTTCCTGTTCACCCCCACCATCCACACTCCCAATGGGACCCCACCCCCAATGGGACCCCACCCCTTCCCAATCACTCCCACCGTCCACACTACTAATGGGATCCCCCCACATTCACTCCCACCATCTACACCCAATGGGACTCCACCCCTTCCCATTCACTCCCACCGTCCACACTCCCAATGGGACCCACCCCTTCCCATTCACTCCCACCGTCCACACTCCCAATGGACCCCACCTGTACCCGTTCACCCGCACCGTCCACACTCCTAATGTGACCCCCCCATTCACTCCCACCATCTACACTCCCAATGGGACCCACCCCTTCCCATTCACTCCCACCATCCACACTCCCAATGGGACCAACCCCTTCCGATTCACTCCAACTGTCCACACTCCCAATGGGACCCACCCCTTCTCATTCACTCCCACGGTCCACACTCCCAATGGGACCCCACCCCTTCCCATTCACTCCCACTGTCCACACTCCCAATGGGACCCCACCCCTTCCCATTCACTCCCACTGTCCACACTCCCAATGGGACCCCATCCTTCCCATTCACTCCCACCGTCCACACTCCCAATGGACCCCACCCCTTCCCATTCACTCCCATCGTCCACACTCCCAATGGGACCCTACCCCTTCCCATTCACTCCCACCATCCACACTCCCAATGGGACCCCACCCCTTCCCATTCACTCCCACCGTCCACACTCCCAATGAACCCCACCCCTTCCCATTCACTCCCACCGTACACACTCCCAATGGGACCCCACCCCTTCCCATTCACTCCCACCGTCCACACTCCCAATGGGACCCCACCCCTTCCCATTCACTCCCACTGTCCACACTCCCAATGGGACCCCACCCCTTCCCATTCACTCCCACCGTCCACACTCCCAATGGGACCCCACCCCTTACCATTCACTCCCACCGTCCACATTCCCAATGGGACCCCACCCCTTCCCATCAACTCCCACTGTCCACACTCCTAATGGACCCCACCCCTTCCCATTCACTCCCACCATCCACACTCCCAATGGACCCCACCCCTTCCCATTCACTCCCACCGTCCACACTCCCAATGGGACCCCACCCCTTCCCATTCACTCCCACCATCCACACTCCCAATGGGACCCCACCCCTTCCCATTCACTCCCACCATCCACACTCGCAATGGGACCCCACCCCTTCCCATTCACTCCCACCATCCACACTCCCAATGGGACCCCACCCCTTCCCATTCACTCCCACCGTCCACACTCCCAATGGGACCACACACCTTCCCATTCACTCCCAATGGACCCCACCCCTTCCCATTCACCACCACCATCCACACTCCCAGTGGACCCCACCCCTTCCCATTCACTCCCACAGTCCACACTCCCAATGGGACCCCACCCCTTCCCATTCACTCCCACCGTCCACATTCCCAATGGGACCAAACCCCTTCCCATTCACTCCCACCATCCACACTCCCAATGAACCCCACCCCTTCCCATTCACTCCCACCGTCCACACTCCCAATGGGACCTTACCCCTTCCAATTCACTCCCACCGTCCACACTCCCAATGGGACCCCACCCCTTCCCATTCACTCCCACCGTCCACACTCCCAATGGACCCCACCCCTTCCCATTCACTCCCACCGTCCACACTCCCAATGGACCCCACCCATTCCCGTTCACCGCACCGTCCACACACCTAATGGGACCCCCCCCCATTCACTCCCACCATCTACACTCCCAATGGGACTGCACCCCTTCCCATTCACTCCCACCGTCCATACTCCCAATGGACCCCACCCCTTCCCATCCACTCCCTGTCCACACTCCCAATGGACCCCACCCCTTCCTGTTCACCCCCACCATCCACACTACTAATGGGATCCCCCCACATTCACTCCCACCATCTACACCCAATGGGACTCCACCCCTTCCCATTCACTCCCACCGTCCACACTCCCAATGGGACCCACCCCTTCCCATTCACTCCCACCGTCCACACTCCCAATGGACCCCACCCGTACCCGTTCACCCGCACCGTCCACACTCCTAATGTGTCCCCCCCCATTCACTCCCACCATCTACACTCCCAATGGGACCCACCCCTTCCCATTCACTCCCACCATCCACACTCCCAATGGGACCAACCCCTTCCGATTCACTCCAACTGTCCACACTCCCAATGGGACCCACCCCTTCTCATTCACTCCCACGGTCCACACTCCCAATGGGACCCCACCCCTTCCCATTCACTCCCACTGTCCACACTCCCAATGGGACCCCATCCTTCCCATTCACTCCCACCGTCCACAATCCCAATGGGACCCTACCCCTTCCCATTCACTCCCACCATCCACACTCCCAATGGGACCCCACCCCTTCCCATTCACTCCCACCGTCCACACACCCAATGAACCCCACCCCTTCCCATTCACTCCCACCGTACACACTCCCAATGGGACCCCACCCCTTCCCATTCACTCCCACCGTCCACACTCCCAATGGGACCCCACCCCTTCCCATTCACTCCCACTGTCCACACTCCCAATGGGACCCCACCCCTTCCCATTCACTCCCACCGTCCACACTCCCAATGGGACCCCACCCCTTACCATTCACTCCCACCGTCCACATTCCCAATGGGACCCCACCCCTTCCCATCAACTCCCACCGTCCACACTCCCAGTGGACCCCACCCCTTCCCATTCACTCCCACAGTCCACACTCCCAATGGGACCCCACCCCTTCCCATTCACTCCCACCGTCCACATTCCCAATGGGACCAAACCCCTTCCCATTCACTCCCACCATCCACACTCCCAATGAACCCCACCCCTTCCCATTCACTCCCACCGTCCACACTCCCAATGGGACCTTACCCCTTCCAATTCACTCCCACCGTCCACACTCCCAATGGGACCCCACCCCTTCCCATTCACTCCCACTATCCACACTCCCAATGGACCCCACCCCTTCCCATTCACTCCCACCGTCCACACTCCCAATGGGACCCCACCCCTTCCCATTCACTCCCACCATCCACACTCCCAATGGGACCCCACCCCTTCCCATTCACTCCCACCATCCACACTCCCAATGGGACCCCACCCCTTCCCATTCACTCCCACCGTCCACACTCCCAATGGGACCACACACCCTCCCATTCACTCCCACCGTCCACACTCCCAATGGGACCACACACCCTCCCATTCACTCCCAATGGACCCCACCCCTTCCCATTCACCACCACCATCCACACTCCCAGTGGACCCCACCCCTTCCCATTCACTCCCACAGTCCACACTCCCAATGGGACCCCACCCCTTCCCATTCACTCCCACCGTCCACACTCCCAATGGACCACACCCCTTCCCATTCACTCCCACCGTCCACATTCCCAATGGGACCAAACCCCTTCCCATTCACTCCCACCATCCACACTCCCAATGAACCCCACCCCTTCCAATTCACTCCCACCGTCCACACTCCCAATGGGACCCCACCCCTTCCCATTCACTCCCACCATCCACATTCCCAATGGGACCCCACCCCTTCCTATTCACTCCCACTGTCCACTTTCCCAATGGGATCCCACCCCTTCCCATTCACTCCCACCGTCCTCACTCCCAATGGGATCCCACCCCTTCTCATTCACTCCCACCGTCCACACTCCCAATGGATCCCACCCCTTCCCATTCACTCCCACCGTCCACACTCCCAATGGGATCCCACCCCTTCCCATTCACTCCCACCGTCCACACTCCCAATGGATCCCACCCCTTCCCAGTCACTCCCACCATCTACACTCCCAATGGACCCCACCCCTTCCCATTCACTCCCACCGTCCACACTCCGAATGGGACCCCACCCCTTCCCATTCACTCCCACCGTCCACACTCCCAATGGACCCCACCCCTTCCCGTTCACTCCCACCGTCCACACTCCCAATGGACCCCACCCCTTCTCATTCACTCCCACCATCCACACTCCCAATGGGATCCCACACCTTCCCATTCACTCCCACCGTCCACACTCCCAATGGGACCCTACCCCTTCCCATTCACTACCACCATCCACACTCCCAATAAACCCCTCCCCTTCGCATTCACTCCCACTGTCCACACTCCCAATGGGACCCCACCCCTTCCCCTTCACTCCCACTGTCCACACTCCCAATGGGACCCCACCCCTTCCCATTCCCTCCCACCGTCCACACTCCCAATGGGACCCTACCCCTTCCCATTCACTCCCACCGTCCACATTCCCAATGGGACCCCACCCCTTCCCATTCACTCCCACCGTCCACACTCCCAGTGGACCCTACCCCTTCCCATTCACTCCCACCGTCCACACTCCCAATGGGACCCCACCGCTTCCCATTCACTCCCACCGTCCACACTCCCAATGGGACCCTACCCCTTCCCATTCACTCCCACCGTCCACATTCCCAATGGGACCACACCCCTTCCCATTCACTCCCACCGTCCACTCTCCCAATGGACCCCACCCCTTCCCATTCACTCCCACCGTCCACACTCCTAATGGGACCACACCCCTTCCCATTCACTCCCACCGTCCACACACCCAATGGACCCCACCCCTTCCCATTCACTCCCACCATCCACACTCCCAATGGGACCCCACCCCTTCACATTCACTCCCACCGTCCACACTCCCAATGGGACCACACCCCTTCCCATTCACTCCCAATGGACCCCACCCCTTCCCATTCACCACCACCATCCACACTCCCAGTGGACCCCACCCCTTCCCATTCACTCCCACAGTCCACAATCCCAATGGACCCCACCCCTTCCCATTCACTCCCACCATCCACACTCCCAATGGGACCCCACCCCTTCCCATTCACTCCCACCGTCCACACTGCCAATGAACCCCACCCCTTCCCATTCACTCCCACCGTCCACATTCCCAATGGGACCACACCCCTTCCCATTCACTCCCACCATCCACACTCCCAATGAACCCCACCCCTTCCCATTCACTCCCACCGTCCACACTCCCAATGGGACCCTACCCCTTCCCATTCACTCCCACCGTCCACACTCCCAATGGACCCCACCCCTTCTCATTCACTCCCACCATCCACACTCCCAATGGGATCCCACACCTTCCCATTCACTCCCACTGTCCACACTCCCAATGGGACCCTACCCCTTCCTTCCCATTCACTACCACCATCCACCCTCCCAATAAACCCCTCCCCTTCCCATTCACTCCCACTGTCCACACTCCCAATGGGACCCCACCCCTTCCCCTTCACTCCCACCGTCCACACACCCAATGGGACCCCACCCCTTCCCATTTCCTCCCACCGTCCACACTCCCAATGGGACCCTACCCCTTCCCATTCACTCCCACCGTCCACATTCCCAATGGGACCTCACCCCTTCGCATTCACTCCCACCGTCCACACTCCCAGTGGACCCTACCCCTTCCCATTCACTCCCACCGTCCACACTCCCAATGGGACCCCACCCCTTCCCATTCACTCCCACCGTCCACACTCCCAATGGGACCCTACCCCTTCCCATTCACTCCCACCGTCCACATTCCCAATGGGACCACACCCCTTCCCATTCACTCCCACCGTCCACTCTCCCAATGGACCCCACCCCTTCCCATTCACTCCCACCGTCCACACTCCCAATGGGACCACACCCCTTCCCATTCACTCCCACCGTCCACACACCCAATGGACCCCACCCCTTCCCATTCACTCCCACCGTCCACACTCCTAATGGGACCCCCGCATTCAGTCCCACCGTCCACACTCCCAATGGGACCCCACCCCTTCCCATTCACTCCCACCATCCACATTCCCAATGGGACCCCACCCCTTCCGATTCACTCCCACTGTCCACACTCCCAATGGGACCCACCCCTTCTCATTCACTCCCACGGTCCACACTCCCAATGGGAACCCACCACTTCCCATTCACTCCCACCGTCCACACTCCCAATGGGACCACACCCCTTCCCATTCACTCCCACCGTCCACACTCCCAATGGACCCCACCCCTTCCCATTCACTCCCACCGTCCACACTCCCATTGGGACCCTACCCCTTCCCATTCACTCCCACCGTCCACACTCCCAATGGGAACACACCCTTTCCCATTCACTCCCACCATCCACACTCCCAATGGATCCCACCCCTTCCCATTCACTCCCACCGTCTACACTCCCAATGGGACCCACCCCTTCCCATTCACTCCCTCCGTCCACACTCCCAATGGACCCCACCCCTTCCCGTTCACCCGCACCGTCCACACTCCTAATGGGACCCCCCCATTCACTCCCACCATCTACATTCCCAATGGGACCCACCCCTTCCCATTCACTCCCACTGTCCACACTCCCAATGGGACCCTACCCCTTCCCATTCACTCCCACCGTCCACACTCCCAATGGGACCCCATCCTTCCCATTCAATCCCACCGTCCACACTCCCAATGGACCCGACCCCTTCCCATTCACTCCCACCGTCCACACTCCCAATGGGACCCTACCCCTTCCCATTCACTCCCACCGTCCACACTCCCAATGGGACCCCACCCCTTCCCATTCACTCCCACCATCCACATTCCCAATGGGACCCCACCCCTTCCGATTCACTCCCACTGTCCACACTCCCAATGGGACCCACCCCTTCTCATTCACTCCCACGGTCCACACTCCCAATGGGAACCCACCTCTTCCCATTCACTCCCACCGTCCACACTCCCAATGGGACCACACCCCTTCCCATTCACTCCCACCGTCCACACTCCCAATGGACCCCACCCCTTCCCATTCACTCCCACCGTCCACAATCCCATTGGGACCACACCCCTTCCCATTCACTCCCACCGTCCACATTCCCAATGGGACCAAACCCCTTCCCATTCACTCCCACCATCCACACTCCCAATGAACCCCACCCCTTCCAATTCACTCCCACCGTCCACACTCCCAATGGGACCCCACCCCTTCCCATTCACTCCCACCATCCACATTCCCAATGGGACCCCACCCCTTCCTATTCACTCCCACTGTCCACTTTCCCAATGGGATCCCACCCCTTCCCATTCACTCCCACCGTCCTCACTCCCAATGGGATCCCACCCCTTCTCATTCACTCCCACCGTCCACACTCCCAATGGATCCCACCCCTTCCCATTCACTCCCACCGTCCACACTCCCAATGGGATCCCACCCCTTCCCATTCACTCCCACCGTCCACACTCCCAATGGATCCCACCCCTTCCCAGTCACTCCCACCATCTACACTCCCAATGGACCCCACCCCTTCCCATTCACTCCCACCGTCCACACTCCGAATGGGACCCCACCCCTTCCCATTCACTCCCACCGTCCACACTCCCAATGGACCCCACCCCTTCCCGTTCACTCCCACCGTCCACACTCCCAATGGACCCCACCCCTTCTCATTCACTCCCACCATCCACACTCCCAATGGGATCCCACACCTTCCCATTCACTCCCACCGTCCACACTCCCAATGGGACCCTACCCCTTCCCATTCACTACCACCATCCACACTCCCAATAAACCCCTCCCCTTCGCATTCACTCCCACTGTCCACACTCCCAATGGGACCCCACCCCTTCCCCTTCACTCCCACCGTCCACACTCCCAATGGGACCCCACCCCTTCCCATTCCCTCCCACCGTCCACACTCCCAATGGGACCCTACCCCTTCCCATTCACTCCCACCGTCCACATTCCCAATGGGACCCCACCCCTTCCCATTCACTCCCACCGTCCACACTCCCAGTGGACCCTACCCCTTCCCATTCACTCCCACCGTCCACACTCCCAATGGGACCCCACCGCTTCCCATTCACTCCCACCGTCCACACTCCCAATGGGACCCTACCCCTTCCCATTCACTCCCACCGTCCACATTCCCAATGGGACCACACCCCTTCCCATTCACTCCCACCGTCCACTCTCCCAATGGACCCCACCCCTTCCCATTCACTCCCACCGTCCACACTCCTAATGGGACCACACCCCTTCCCATTCACTCCCACCGTCCACACACCCAATGGACCCCACCCCTTCCCATTCACTCCCACCATCCACACTCCCAATGGGACCCCACCCCTTCACATTCACTCCCACCGTCCACACTCCCAATGGGACCACACCCCTTCCCATTCACTCCCAATGGACCCCACCCCTTCCCATTCACCACCACCATCCACACTCCCAGTGGACCCCACCCCTTCCCATTCACTCCCACAGTCCACAATCCCAATGGACCCCACCCCTTCCCATTCACTCCCACCATCCACACTCCCAATGGGACCCCACCCCTTCCCATTCACTCCCACCGTCCACACTGCCAATGAACCCCACCCCTTCCCATTCACTCCCACCGTCCACATTCCCAATGGGACCACACCCCTTCCCATTCACTCCCACCATCCACACTCCCAATGAACCCCACCCCTTCCCATTCACTCCCACCGTCCACACTCCCAATGGGACCCTACCCCTTCCCATTCACTCCCACCGTCCACACTCCCAATGGACCCCACCCCTTCTCATTCACTCCCACCATCCACACTCCCAATGGGATCCCACACCTTCCCATTCACTCCCACTGTCCACACTCCCAATGGGACCCTACCCCTTCCTTCCCATTCACTACCACCATCCACCCTCCCAATAAACCCCTCCCCTTCCCATTCACTCCCACTGTCCACACTCCCAATGGGACCCCACCCCTTCCCCTTCACTCCCACCGTCCACACACCCAATGGGACCCCACCCCTTCCCATTTCCTCCCACCGTCCACACTCCCAATGGGACCCTACCCCTTCCCATTCACTCCCACCGTCCACATTCCCAATGGGACCTCACCCCTTCGCATTCACTCCCACCGTCCACACTCCCAGTGGACCCTACCCCTTCCCATTCACTCCCACCGTCCACACTCCCAATGGGACCCCACCCCTTCCCATTCACTCCCACCGTCCACACTCCCAATGGGACCCTACCCCTTCCCATTCACTCCCACCGTCCACATTCCCAATGGGACCACACCCCTTCCCATTCACTCCCACCGTCCACTCTCCCAATGGACCCCACCCCTTCCCATTCACTCCCACCGTCCACACTCCCAATGGGACCACACCCCTTCCCATTCACTCCCACCGTCCACACACCCAATGGACCCCACCCCTTCCCATTCACTCCCACCGTCCACACTCCTAATGGGACCCCCCCATTCAGTCCCACCGTCCACACTCCCAATGGGACCCCACCCCTTCCCATTCACTCCCACCATCCACATTCCCAATGGGACCCCACCCCTTCCGATTCACTCCCACTGTCCACACTCCCAATGGGACCCACCCCTTCTCATTCACTCCCACGGTCCACACTCCCAATGGGAACCCACCACTTCCCATTCACTCCCACCGTCCACACTCCCAATGGGACCACACCCCTTCCCATTCACTCCCACCGTCCACACTCCCAATGGACCCCACCCCTTCCCATTCACTCCCACCGTCCACACTCCCATTGGGACCCTACCCCTTCCCATTCACTCCCACCGTCCACACTCCCAATGGGAACACACCCTTTCCCATTCACTCCCACCATCCACACTCCCAATGGATCCCACCCCTTCCCATTCACTCCCACCGTCTACACTCCCAATGGGACCCACCCCTTCCCATTCACTCCCTCCGTCCACACTCCCAATGGACCCCACCCCTTCCCGTTCACCCGCACCGTCCACACTCCTAATGGGACCCCCCCATTCACTCCCACCATCTACATTCCCAATGGGACCCACCCCTTCCCATTCACTCCCACTGTCCACACTCCCAATGGGACCCTACCCCTTCCCATTCACTCCCACCGTCCACACTCCCAATGGGACCCCATCCTTCCCATTCAATCCCACCGTCCACACTCCCAATGGACCCGACCCCTTCCCATTCACTCCCACCGTCCACACTCCCAATGGGACCCTACCCCTTCCCATTCACTCCCACCGTCCACACTCCCAATGGGACCCCACCCCTTCCCATTCACTCCCACCATCCACATTCCCAATGGGACCCCACCCCTTCCGATTCACTCCCACTGTCCACACTCCCAATGGGACCCACCCCTTCTCATTCACTCCCACGGTCCACACTCCCAATGGGAACCCACCTCTTCCCATTCACTCCCACCGTCCACACTCCCAATGGGACCACACCCCTTCCCATTCACTCCCACCGTCCACACTCCCAATGGACCCCACCCCTTCCCATTCACTCCCACCGTCCACACTCCCATTGGGACCACACCCCTTCCCATTCACTCCCACCGTCCACATTCCCAATGGGACCAAACCCCTTCCCATTCACTCCCACCATCCACACTCCCAATGAACCCCACCCCTTCCAATTCACTCCCACCGTCCACACTCCCAATGGGACCCCACCCCTTCCCATTCACTCCCACCATCCACATTCCCAATGGGACCCCACCCCTTCCTATTCACTCCCACTGTCCACTTTCCCAATGGGATCCCACCCCTTCCCATTCACTCCCACCGTCCTCACTCCCAATGGGATCCCACCCCTTCTCATTCACTCCCACCGTCCACACTCCCAATGGATCCCACCCCTTCCCATTCACTCCCACCGTCCACACTCCCAATGGGATCCCACCCCTTCCCATTCACTCCCACCGTCCACACTCCCAATGGATCCCACCCCTTCCCAGTCACTCCCACCATCTACACTCCCAATGGACCCCACCCCTTCCCATTCACTCCCACCGTCCACACTCCGAATGGGACCCCACCCCTTCCCATTCACTCCCACCGTCCACACTCCCAATGGACCCCACCCCTTCCCGTTCACTCCCACCGTCCACACTCCCAATGGACCCCACCCCTTCTCATTCACTCCCACCATCCACACTCCCAATGGGATCCCACACCTTCCCATTCACTCCCACCGTCCACACTCCCAATGGGACCCTACCCCTTCCCATTCACTACCACCATCCACACTCCCAATAAACCCCTCCCCTTCGCATTCACTCCCACTGTCCACACTCCCAATGGGACCCCACCCCTTCCCCTTCACTCCCACCGTCCACACTCCCAATGGGACCCCACCCCTTCCCATTCCCTCCCACCGTCCACACTCCCAATGGGACCCTACCCCTTCCCATTCACTCCCACCGTCCACATTCCCAATGGGACCCCACCCCTTCCCATTCACTCCCACCGTCCACACTCCCAGTGGACCCTACCCCTTCCCATTCACTCCCACCGTCCACACTCCCAATGGGACCCCACCGCTTCCCATTCACTCCCACCGTCCACACTCCCAATGGGACCCTACCCCTTCCCATTCACTCCCACCGTCCACATTCCCAATGGGACCACACCCCTTCCCATTCACTCCCACCGTCCACTCTCCCAATGGACCCCACCCCTTCCCATTCACTCCCACCGTCCACACTCCTAATGGGACCACACCCCTTCCCATTCACTCCCACCGTCCACACACCCAATGGACCCCACCCCTTCCCATTCACTCCCACCATCCACACTCCCAATGGGACCCCACCCCTTCACATTCACTCCCACCGTCCACACTCCCAATGGGACCACACCCCTTCCCATTCACTCCCAATGGACCCCACCCCTTCCCATTCACCACCAACATCCACACTCCCAGTGGACCCCACCCCTTCCCATTCACTCCCACAGTCCACAATCCCAATGGACCCCACCCCTTCCCATTCACTCCCACCATCCACACTCCCAATGGGACCCCACCCCTTCCCATTCACTCCCACCGTCCACACTGCCAATGAACCCCACCCCTTCCCATTCACTCCCACCGTCCACATTCCCAATGGGACCACACCCCTTCCCATTCACTCCCACCATCCACACTCCCAATGAACCCCACCCCTTCCCATTCACTCCCACCGTCCACACTCCCAATTGGACCCTACCCCTTCCCATTCACTCCCACCGTCCACACTCCCAATGGACCCCACCCCTTCTCATTCACTCCCACCATCCACACTCCCAATGGGATCCCACACCTTCCCATTCACTCCCACTGTCCACACTCCCAATGGGACCCTACCCCTTCCTTCCCATTCACTACCACCATCCACCCTCCCAATAAACCCCTCCCCTTCCCATTCACTCCCACTGTCCACACTCCCAATGGGACCCCACCCCTTCCCCTTCACTCCCACCGTCCACACACCCAATGGGACCCCACCCCTTCCCATTTCCTCCCACCGTCCACACTCCCAATGGGACCCTACCCCTTCCCATTCACTCCCACCGTCCACATTCCCAATGGGACCTCACCCCTTCGCATTCACTCCCACCGTCCACACTCCCAGTGGACCCTACCCCTTCCCATTCACTCCCACCGTCCACACTCCCAATGGGACCCCACCCCTTCCCATTCACTCCCACCGTCCACACTCCCAATGGGACCCTACCCCTTCCCATTCACTCCCACCGTCCACATTCCCAATGGGACCACACCCCTTCCCATTCACTCCCACCGTCCACTCTCCCAATGGACCCCACCCCTTCCCATTCACTCCCACCGTCCACACTCCCAATGGGACCACACCCCTTCCCATTCACTCCCACCGTCCACACACCCAATGGACCCCACCCCTTCCCATTCACTCCCACCGTCCACACTCCTAATGGGACCCCCCCATTCAGTCCCACCGTCCACACTCCCAATGGGACCCCACCCCTTCCCATTCACTCCCACCATCCACATTCCCAATGGGACCCCACCCCTTCCGATTCACTCCCACTGTCCACACTCCCAATGGGAACACACCCTTTCCCATTCACTCCCACCATCCACACTCCCAATGGATCCCACCCCTTCCCATTCACTCCCACCGTCTACACTCCCAATGGGACCCACCCCTTCCCATTCACTCCCTCCGTCCACACTCCCAATGGACCCCACCCCTTCCCGTTCACCCGCACCGTCCACACTCCTAATGGGACCCCCCCATTCACTCCCACCATCTACATTCCCAATGGGACCCACCCCTTCCCATTCACTCCCACTGTCCACACTCCCAATGGGACCCTACCCCTTCCCATTCACTCCCACCGTCCACACTCCCAATGGGACCCCATCCTTCCCATTCAATCCCACCGTCCACACTCCCAATGGACCCGACCCCTTCCCATTCACTCCCACCGTCCACACTCCCAATGGGACCCTACCCCTTCCCATTCACTCCCACCGTCCACACTCCCAATGGGACCCCACCCCTTCCCATTCACTCCCACCATCCACATTCCCAATGGGACCCCACCCCTTCCGATTCACTCCCACTGTCCACACTCCCAATGGGACCCACCCCTTCTCATTCACTCCCACGGTCCACACTCCCAATGGGAACCCACCTCTTCCCATTCACTCCCACCGTCCACACTCCCAATGGGACCACACCCCTTCCCATTCACTCCCACCGTCCACACTCCCAATGGACCCCACCCCTTCCCATTCACTCCCACCGTCCACACTCCCATTGGGACCACACCCCTTCCCATTCACTCCCACCGTCCACATTCCCAATGGGACCAAACCCCTTCCCATTCACTCCCACCATCCACACTCCCAATGAACCCCACCCCTTCCAATTCACTCCCACCGTCCACACTCCCAATGGGACCCCACCCCTTCCCATTCACTCCCACCATCCACATTCCCAATGGGACCCCACCCCTTCCTATTCACTCCCACTGTCCACTTTCCCAATGGGATCCCACCCCTTCCCATTCACTCCCACCGTCCTCACTCCCAATGGGATCCCACCCCTTCTCATTCACTCCCACCGTCCACACTCCCAATGGATCCCACCCCTTCCCATTCACTCCCACCGTCCACACTCCCAATGGGATCCCACCCCTTCCCATTCACTCCCACCGTCCACACTCCCAATGGATCCCACCCCTTCCCAGTCACTCCCACCATCTACACTCCCAATGGACCCCACCCCTTCCCATTCACTCCCACCGTCCACACTCCGAATGGGACCCCACCCCTTCCCATTCACTCCCACCGTCCACACTCCCAATGGACCCCACCCCTTCCCGTTCACTCCCACCGTCCACACTCCCAATGGACCCCACCCCTTCTCATTCACTCCCACCATCCACACTCCCAATGGGATCCCACACCTTCCCATTCACTCCCACCGTCCACACTCCCAATGGGACCCTACCCCTTCCCATTCACTACCACCATCCACACTCCCAATAAACCCCTCCCCTTCGCATTCACTCCCACTGTCCACACTCCCAATGGGACCCCACCCCTTCCCCTTCACTCCCACCGTCCACACTCCCAATGGGACCCCACCCCTTCCCATTCCCTCCCACCGTCCACACTCCCAATGGGACCCTACCCCTTCCCATTCACTCCCACCGTCCACATTCCCAATGGGACCCCACCCCTTCCCATTCACTCCCACCGTCCACACTCCCAGTGGACCCTACCCCTTCCCATTCACTCCCACCGTCCACACTCCCAATGGGACCCCACCGCTTCCCATTCACTCCCACCGTCCACACTCCCAATGGGACCCTACCCCTTCCCATTCACTCCCACCGTCCACATTCCCAATGGGACCACACCCCTTCCCATTCACTCCCACCGTCCACTCTCCCAATGGACCCCACCCCTTCCCATTCACTCCCACCGTCCACACTCCTAATGGGACCACACCCCTTCCCATTCACTCCCACCGTCCACACACCCAATGGACCCCACCCCTTCCCATTCACTCCCACCATCCACACTCCCAATGGGACCCCACCCCTTCACATTCACTCCCACCGTCCACACTCCCAATGGGACCACACCCCTTCCCATTCACTCCCAATGGACCCCACCCCTTCCCATTCACCACCACCATCCACACTCCCAGTGGACCCCACCCCTTCCCATTCACTCCCACAGTCCACAATCCCAATGGACCCCACCCCTTCCCATTCACTCCCACCATCCACACTCCCAATGGGACCCCACCCCTTCCCATTCACTCCCACCGTCCACACTGCCAATGAACCCCACCCCTTCCCATTCACTCCCACCGTCCACATTCCCAATGGGACCACACCCCTTCCCATTCACTCCCACCATCCACACTCCCAATGAACCCCACCCCTTCCCATTCACTCCCACCGTCCACACTCCCAATGGGACCCTACCCCTTCCCATTCACTCCCACCGTCCACACTCCCAATGGACCCCACCCCTTCTCATTCACTCCCACCATCCACACTCCCAATGGGATCCCACACCTTCCCATTCACTCCCACTGTCCACACTCCCAATGGGACCCTACCCCTTCCTTCCCATTCACTACCACCATCCACCCTCCCAATAAACCCCTCCCCTTCCCATTCACTCCCACTGTCTACACTCCCAATGGGACCCCACCCCTTCCCCTTCACTCCCACCGTCCACACACCCAATGGGACCCCACCCCTTCCCATTTCCTCCCACCGTCCACACTCCCAATGGGACCCTACCCCTTCCCATTCACTCCCACCGTCCACATTCCCAATGGGACCTCACCCCTTCGCATTCACTCCCACCGTCCACACTCCCAGTGGACCCTACCCCTTCCCATTCACTCCCACCGTCCACACTCCCAATGGGACCCCACCCCTTCCCATTCACTCCCACCGTCCACACTCCCAATGGGACCCTACCCCTTCCCATTCACTCCCACCGTCCACATTCCCAATGGGACCACACCCCTTCCCATTCACTCCCACCGTCCACTCTCCCAATGGACCCCACCCCTTCCCATTCACTCCCACCGTCCACACTCCCAATGGGACCACACCCCTTCCCATTCACTCCCACCGTCCACACACCCAATGGACCCCACCCCTTCCCATTCACTCCCACCGTCCACACTCCTAATGGGACCCCCCCATTCAGTCCCACCGTCCACACTCCCAATGGGACCCCACCCCTTCCCATTCACTCCCACCATCCACATTCCCAATGGGACCCCACCCCTTCCGATTCACTCCCACTGTCCACACTCCCAATGGGACCCACCCCTTCTCATTCACTCCCACGGTCCACACTCCCAATGGGAACCCACCACTTCCCATTCACTCCCACCGTCCACACTCCCAATGGGACCACACCCCTTCCCATTCACTCCCACCGTCCACACTCCCAATGGACCCCACCCCTTCCCATTCACTCCCACCGTCCACACTCCCATTGGGACCCTACCCCTTCCCATTCACTCCCACCGTCCACACTCCCAATGGGAACACACCCTTTCCCATTCACTCCCACCATCCACACTCCCAATGGATCCCACCCCTTCCCATTCACTCCCACCGTCTACACTCCCAATGGGACCCACCCCTTCCCATTCACTCCCTCCGTCCACACTCCCAATGGACCCCACCCCTTCCCGTTCACCCGCACCGTCCACACTCCTAATGGGACCCCCCCATTCACTCCCACCATCTACATTCCCAATGGGACCCACCCCTTCCCATTCACTCCCACTGTCCACACTCCCAATGGGACCCTACCCCTTCCCATTCACTCCCACCGTCCACACTCCCAATGGGACCCCATACTTCCCATTCAATCCCACCGTCCACACTCCCAATGGACCCCACCCCTTCCCATTCACTCCCACCGTCCACACTCCCAATGGGACCCTACCCCTTCCCATTCACTCCCACCGTCCACACTCCCAATGGGACCCCACCCCTTCCCATTCACTCCCACCATCCACATTCCCAATGGGACCCCACCCCTTCCGATTCACTCCCACTGTCCACACTCCCAATGGGACCCACCCCTTCTCATTCACTCCCACGGTCCACACTCCCAATGGGAACCCACCCCTTCCCATTCACTCCCACCGTCCACACTCCCAATGGGACCACACCCCTTCCCATTCACTCCCACCGTCCACACTCCCAATGGACCCCACCCCTTCCCATTCACTCCCACCGTCCACACTCCCATTGGGACCCTACCGCTTCCCATTCACTCCCACCGTCCACACTCCCAATGGGAACACACCCTTTCCCATTCACTCCCACCATCCACACTCCCAATGGATCCCACCCCTTCCCATTCACACCCACCGTCTACACTCCCAATGGGACCCACCCCTTCCCATTCACTCCCTCCGTCCACACTCCCAATGGACCCCACCCCTTCCCGTTCACCCGCACCGTCCACACTCCTAATGGGACCCCCCCATTCACTCCCACCATCTACATTCCCAATGGGACCCACCCCTTCCCATTCACTCCCACTGTCCACACTCCCAATGGGACCCTACCCCTTCCCATTCACTCCCACCGTCCACACTCCCAATGGGACCACATCCTTCCCATTCACTCCCACCGTCCACACTCCCAATGGACCCCACCCCTTCCCATTCACTCCCACCGTCCACACTCCCAATGGGACCCTACCCCTTCCCATTCACTCCCACCGTCCACACTCCCAATGGGACCCCACCCCTTCCCATTCACTCCCACCGTCCACACTCCGAATGAACCCCACCCCTTCCCATTCACTCCCACCGTACACACTCCCAATGGGACCCCGCCCCTTCCCATTCACTCCCACCGTCCACACTCCCAATGGGACCCCACCCCTTCCCATTCACTCCCACTGTCCACACTCCCAATGGGACCCCACCCCTTCCCATTCACTCCCACCGTCCACACTCCCAATGGGACCCCACCCCTTACCATTCACTCCCACCGTCCACATTCCCAATGGGACCCCACCCCTTCCCATCAACTCCCACTGTCCACACTCCTAATGGACCCCACCCCTTCCCATTCACTCCCACCATCCACACTCCCAATGGACCCCACCCCTTCCCATTCACTCCCACCGTCCACACTCCCAATGGGACCCCACCCCTTCCCATTCACTCCCACCATCCACACTCCCAATGGGACCCCACCCCTTCCCATTCACTCCCACCATCCACACTCGCAATGGGACCCCACCCCTTCCCATTCACTCCCACCATCCACACTCCCAATGGGACCCCACCCCTTCCCATTCACTCCCACCGTCCACACTCCGAATGGGACCACACACCTTCCCATTCACTCCCAATGGACCCCACCCCTTCCCATTCACCACCACCATCCACACTCCCAGTGGACCCCACCCCTTCCCATTCACTCCCACAGTCCACACTCCCAATGGGACCCCACCCCTTCCCATTCACTCCCACCGTCCACACTCCCAATGGACCACACCCCTTCCCATTCACTCCCACCGTCCACATTCCCAATGGGACCACACCCCTTCCCATTCACTCCCACCATCCACACTCCCAATGAACCCCACCCCTTCCCATTCACTCCCACCGTCCACACTCCCAATGGGACCTTACCCCTTCCCATTCACTCCCACCGTCCACACTCCCAATGGGACCCCACCCCTTCCCATTCACTCCCACCATCCACATTCCCAATGGGACCCCACCCCTTCCTATTCACTCCCACTGTCCACTTTCCCAATGGGATCCCACCCCTTCCCATTCACTCCCACCGTCCACACTCCCAATGGGATCCCACCCCTTCTCATTCACTCCCACCGTCCACACTCCCAATGGATCCCACCCCTTCCCATTCACTCCCACCGTCCACACTCCCAATGGGATCCCACCCCTTCCCATTCACTCCCACCGTCCACACTCCCAATGGGACCTTACCCCTTCCCATTCACTCCCACCGTCCACATTCCCAATGGGACCCCACCCCTTCCTATTCACTCCCACCGTCCACACTCCCAGTGGACCCTACCCCTTCCCATTCACTCCCACCGTCCACACTCCCAATGGGACCCCACCGCTTCCCATTCACTCCCACCGTCCACACTCCCAATGGGACCCTACCCCTTCCCATTCACTCCCACCGTCCACATTCCCAATGGGACCACACCCCTTCCCATTCACTCCCACCGTCCACTCTCCCAATGGACCCCACCCCTTCCCATTCACTCCCACCGTCCACACTCCTAATGGGACCACACCCCTTCCCATTCACTCCCACCGTCCACACACCCAATGGACCCCACCCCTTCCCATTCACTCCCGCCATCCACACTCCCAATGGGACCCCACCCCTTCACATTCACTCCCACCGTCCACACTCCCAATGGGACCACACCCGTTCCCATTCACTCCCAATGGACCCCACCCCTTCCCATTCACCACCACCATCGACACTCCCAGTGGACCCCACCCCTTCCCATTCACTCCCACAGTCCACAATCCCAATGGACCCCACCCCTTCCCATTCACTCCCACCATCCACACTCCCAATGGGACTCCACCCCTTCCCATTCACTCCCACCGTCCACACTCCCAATGAACCCCACCCCTTCCCATTCACTCCCACCATCCACACTCCCAATGAACCCCACCCCTTCCCATTCACTCCCACCGTCCACACTACCAATGGGACCCTACCCCTTCCCATTCACTCCCACCGTCCACACTCCCAATGGACCCCACCCCTTCTCATTCACTCCCACCATCCACACTCCCAATGGGATCCCACACCTTCCCATTCACTCCCACTGTCCACACTCCCAATGGGACCCTACCCCTTCCTTCCCATTCACTACCACCATCCACACTCCGAATAAACCCCTCCCCTTCCCATTCACTCCCACTGTCCACACTCCCAATGGGACCCCACCCCTTCCCCTTCACTCCCACCGTCCACACTCCCAATGGGACCCCACCCCTTCCCATTCTCTCCCACCGTCCACACTCCCAATGGGACCCTACCCCTTCCCATTCACTCCCACCGTCCACATTCCCAATGGGACCCCACCCCTTCGCATTCACTCCCACCGTCCACACTCCCAGTGGACCCTACCCCTTCCCATTCACTCCCACCGTCCACACTCCCAATGGGACCCCACCCCTTCCCATTCACTCCCACCGTCCACACTCCCAATGGGACCCTACCCCTTCCCATTCACTCCCACCGTCCACATTCCCAATGGGACCACACCCCTTCCCATTCACTCCCACCGTCCACTCTCCCAATGGACCCCACCCCTTCCCATTCACTCCCACCGTCCACACTCCCAATGGGACCACACCCCTTCCCATTCACTCCCACCGTCCACACACCCAATGGACCCCACCCCTTCCCATTCACTCCCACCGTCCACACTCCTAATGGGACCCCCCCATTCACTCCCACCGTCCACATTCCCAATGGGACCCCACCCGTTCCCATTCACTCCCACCATCCACATTCCCAATGGGACCCCACCCCTTCCGATTCACTCCCACTGTCCACATTGCCAATGGGATCCCACCCCTTCCCATTCACTCCCACCGTCCAAACTCCCAATGTGACCCCACCCCTTCCCATTCACTCCCACCATCCACACTCCCAATGGGACCACACCCCTTCCCATTCACTCCCACCATCCACATTCCCAATGGGATCCCACCCCTTCCCATTCACTCCCACCGTCCACACTCCCAATATGACCCCACCCCTTCCCATTCACTCCCACCATCCACATTCCCAATGGGACCCCACCCCTTCCTATTCACTCCCACTGTCCATACTCCCAATGGGAACCCACCCCTTCCCATTCACTCCCACCATCTACACTCCCAATGGGACTGCACCCCTTCCCATTCACTCCCACCGTCCACACTCCCAATGAACCCCACCCCTTCCCATCCACTCCCTGTCCAACACTCCCAATGGACCCCACCCCTTCCTGTTCACTCCCACCGTCCACACTCCCAATGGGACCCCACCCCCAATGGGACCCCACCCCTTCCCAATCACTCCCACCGTCCACCCTCCTAATGGGATCCCCCCCCCATTCACTCCCACCATCTACACCCAATGGGACTCCACCCCTTCCCATTCACTCCCACCGTCCACACTCTCAATGGACCCCACTCCTTCCCATTCACTCCCACCGTCCACACTCCCAATAGACCCCACCCCTTCCCATTCACTCACACCGTCCACACTCCTAATGGGACCCCTCCCCTTCCCATTCACTCCCACCGTCCACACTCCCAATGGGACCCCTCCCCTTCCCATTCACTCCCACCGTCCACACTCCCAATAGACCCCACCCCTTCCCATTCACTCACACCGTCCACACTCCCAATGGACCCCACCCCTTCCCATTCACTCCCACCGTCCACACTCCCAATGGGACCCCACCCCTTCCCATCCAGTCCCTGTTCACACTCCCAATCGACCCCACCCCTTCCCGTTCACCCGCACCTTCCACTCTCCTAATGGGACCCCCCCCATTCACTCCCACCAGCTACACTCCCAATGGGACCCACCCCTTCCCATTCACTCCCACCGTCCACACTCCCAAAGGACCCCACCCCTTCCCGTTCACCCCGCACCGTCCACACTCCTAATGGGACCCCCCCATTCACACCCACCATCTACACTCCCAATGGGACCCACCCCTTCACATTCACTCCCACCATCCACACTCCCAATGGGACCCACCCCTTCTCATTCACTCCCACCGTCCACACTCCCAATGGGACCCCACCACTTCCCATTCACTCCCACCATCTACACTCCCAATGGACCCCACACTTTCCTATTCACTCCCACCGTCCACAGTCCCAATGGGACCCACCCCTTCCCATTCATTCCCACCGTCCACACTCCCAATGGGACCCACCCCTTCCCATTCACTCCCACCGTCCACACTCCCAATGGGACCCCACCACTTCCCATTCACTCCCACCATCTACACTCCCAATGGACCCCACGCTTTCCCATTCACTCCCACCGTCCACAGTCCCAATGGGACCCACCCCTTCCCATTCAGTCCCACCGTCCACACTCCGAATGGGACCCCACCCCTTCCCATTCACTCCCATCGTTCACACTCCCAATGGACCCCACCCCTTCCCATTCACTCCCACCGTCCACACTCCCAATGGAACCCCACCCCTTCCCGTTCACTCCCAATGGACCCCACCCCTTCCCATTCACTCCCACTGTCCACACTCCCAATGGACCCCACCCCTTCCCGTTCACCCGCACCGTCCACACTCTCAATGGGACCCCACCACCAATGGGACCCCACCCCTTCCCATTCACTCCCACCATCCACACTCCTAATGGGATCCCCCCCATTCACTCCCACCATCTACACTCCCAATGGACCCCACCCCTTCCCATTCACTCCCACCGTCCACACTCCTAATGGGATCCCCCCCATTCACTCCCACCATCTACACTCCCAATGGACCCCACCCCTTCCCATTCACTCCCACCATCCACACTCCTAATGGGACCCCCCCATTCACTCCCACCATCTACACTCCCAATGGACCCCACCCCTTCCCGTTCATCCGCACCGTCCACACTCCTAATGGGACCCCACCCCTTCTCATTCACTCCCACCGTCCACACTCCCAATGGGACCCCACCCCTTCCCATTCACTCCCACCGTCCACACTCCTAATGGGACCCCCCCATTCACTCCCACCATCTACACTCCCAATGGACCCCACCCCTTCCCATCCACACCCTGTCCACACTCCCAATGGACCCCACCCCTTCCCGTTCACCCGCACCGTCCACACTCCCAATGGACCCCACCCCTTCCCGTTCACCCGCACCGTCCACACTCCCAATGGACCCCACCCCTTCCCATTCACTCCCACCATCCACATTCCCAATGGACCCCACCCATTCCCGTTCACCGCACCGTCCACAGTCCCAATGGGACCCACCCCTTCCCATTCACTCCCACCGTCCACACTCCCAATGGACCCCACCCATTCCCGTTCACCGCACCGTCCACACACCTAATGGGACCCCCCCTCATTCACTCCCACCATCTACACTCCCAATGGGACTGAACCCCTTCACATTCACTCCCACCGTCCACATTCCCAATGGACCCCACCCCTTCCCATCCACTCCCTGTCCACACTCCCAATGGACCACACCCCTTCCTGTTCACCCCCACCTTCCACACTCCTATTGGGACCCCCCCATTCACTCCCACCATCTACACTCCCAATGGACCCCACCCCTTCCCATCCACACCCTGTCCACACTCCCAATGGACCCCACCCCTTCCCGTTCACCCCGCACCGTCCACACTCCCAATGGACCCCACCCCTTCCCATTCACTCCCACCGTCCACACTCCCAATGGACCCCACCCCTTCCCATCCACTCCCTGTCCGCACTCCCAATGGACCCCACCCCTTCCCATTCACTCCCACCGTCCACACTCCTAATGGGACCCCCCCATTCACTCCCACCATCTACACTCCCAATGGACCCCACCCCTTCCCATCCACACCCTGTCCACACTCCCAATGGACCCCACCCCTTCCCGTTCACCCCGCACCGTCCACACTCCGAATGGGACCCCCCATTCACTCCCACCATCTACACTCCCAATGGGACCCCACCCCTTCCCATTCACTCCAACTGTCCACACTCCCAATGGGACCCACCCCTTCTCATTCACTCCCACCGTCCACACTCCCAATATGACCCCACCACTTCCCATTCACTCCCACCGTCTACACTCCCAATGGACCCCACCCTTTCCTATTCACTCCCACCGTCCACAGTCCCAATGGGACCCACCCCTTCCCATTCATTCCCACCGTCCACACTCCCAATGGGACCCACCCCTTCCCATTCACTCCCACCGTCCACACTCCCAATGGAACCCCACCCCTTCCCGTTCACTCCCAATGGGACCCCACCCTTCCCATTCACTCCCACCGTCTACACTCCCAATGGACCCCACCCCTTCTCATTCACTCCCACCATCCACACTCCCAATGGGATCCCACCCCTTCCCATTCACTCCCGTAGTCCACATTCCCAATGGACCCCACCCCTTCCCATTCACTCCCACTGTCCACACTCCAATTGGGACCCCACCCCTTCCCATTCACTCCCACTGTCCACACTCCCAATGGCCCCCACCCCTTCGCATTCACTCCCACCATCCACACTCCCAATGGGACCCCACCCATTCCCATCCACTCCCAGTCCGCACTCCCAGTGGACCCCACCCCTTCCCGTTCAACCCCACCGTCCACACTCCCAATGGGACCCCACCCCTTCCCATTCACTCCCACCGTCCACACTCCTAATGGGACCCCCCCCCATTCACTCCAACCATCCACACTCCCATTGTACCCCACCCCTTCCCATCCATTCCCAGTCCACACTCCCAATGGACCCCACCCTTTCCCATTCACTCCCACCGTCCACGCTCACAATGGACTCCACCCCTTCCCATTCACTCCTACCGTCCACACTCCCAATGGGACCCCACCCCTTCCCATCCACTCCCTGTTCACACTCCCAATGGACCCCACCCCTTCCCGTTCACCCGCACCGTCCACACTCGTAATGGGACCCCCCCATTCACTCCCTCCATCTACACTCCCAATGGGACCACACCCCTTCCCATTCACTCCAACTGTCCACACTCCCAATGGGACCCACCCCTTCTCATTCACTCCCACCGTCCACACTTCAAATGGGACCCCACCACTTCCCATTCACTCCCACCATCTACACTCCCAATGGACCCCACCCTTTCCTATTCTCTCCCACCGTCCACAGTCCCAATGGGACCCACCCCTTCCCATTCATTCCCACCGTCCACACTCCCAATGGGACCCACCCCTTCCCATTCACTCCCACCGTCCACACTCCCAATGGGACCCCAACACTTCCCATTCACTCCCACCATCTACACTCCCAATGGACCCCACCCTTTCCCATTCACTCCCACCGTCCACCGTCCCAATGGGACCCACCCCTTCCCATTCAGTCCCACCGTCCACTCTCCCAATGGAACCCCACCCCTTCCCGTTCACTCCCAATGGGACCCCACCCCTTCCCGTTCACCCGCACCGTCCACACTCCTAATGGGACCCACCATTCACTCCCACCATCTACACTCCCAATGGGACCCCACCCCTTCCCATTCACTCCAACTGTCCACACTCCCAATGGGACCCACCCCTTCTCATTCACTCCCACCGTCCACACTCCCAATGTGACCCCACCACTTCCCATTCACTCCCACCATCTACACTCCCAATGGACCCCACCCTTTCCTATTCACTCCCACCGTCCACAGTCCCAATGGGACCCACCCCTTCCCATTCATTCCCACCGTCCACACTCCCAATGGGACCCACCCCTTCCCATTCACTCCCACCGTCCACACTCCCAATGGACCCCACCCCTTCCCATTCACTCCCACCGTCCACACTCCCAATGGACCCCACCCCTTCCCATTCACTCCCACCGTCCACACTCCCAATGGAACCCCACCCCTTCCCGTTCACTCCCAATGGGACCCCACCCCTTCCCATTCACTCCCACCGTCTACACTCCCAATGGACCCCACCCCTTCTCATTCACTCCCACCATCCACACTCCCAATGGGATCCCACCCCTTCCCATTCACTCCCGTAGTCCACATTCCCAATGGACCCCACCCCTTCCCATTCCTTCCCACTGTCCACACTCCCAATGGACCCCACCCCTTCCCATTCACTCCCACTGTCCACTCTCCAATTGGGACCCCACCCCTTCCCATTCACTCCCACTGTCCACACTCCCAATGGCCCCCACCCCTTCGCATTCACTCCCACCATCCACACTCCCAATGGGACCCACCCATTCCCATCCACTCCCAGTCCGCACTCCCAGTGGACCCCACCCCTTCCCGTTCAACCCCACCGTCCACACTCCCAATGGGACCCCACCCCTTCCCATTCACTCCCACCGTCCACACTCCCAATGGGACCCCCCCCATTCACTACAACCATCCACACTCCCATTGGACCCCACCCCTTCCCATCCATTCCCAGTCCACACTCCCAATGGACCCCACCCTTTCCCATTCACTCCCACCGTCCACACTCCCAATGGACTCCACCCCTTCCCATTCACTCCCACCGTCCACACTCCCATTGGACCCCACCCCTTCCCATCCATTCCCAGTCCACACTCCCAATGGACCACACCCCTTCCCATTCACTCCAACTGTCCACACTCCCAATGGGACCCACCCCTTCTCATTCACTCCCACCGTCCACACTCCAATGGGACCCCACCACTTCCCATTCACTCCCACCATCTACACTCCCAATGGACCCCACCCTTTCCTATTCTCTCCCACCGTCCACAGTCCCAATGGGACCCACCCCTTCCCATTCATTCCCACCGTCCACACTCCCAATGGACCCCACCCTTCCCATTCACTCCCACCGTCCACAGTCCCAATGGGACCCACCCCTTCCCATTCAGTCCCACCGTCCACACTCCCAATGGAACCCCACCCCTTCCCGTTCACTCCCAATGGGACCCCACCCCTTCCCATTCACTCCCACCGTCTACACTCCCAATGGACCCCACCCCTTCTCATTCACTCCCACCATCCACACTCCCAATGGGATCCCACCCCTTCCCATTCACTCCCGTAGTCCACATTCCCAATGTACCCCACCCCTTCCCATCCACTCCCAGTCCACACTCCCAATGGGACCCCCACCCCCAATGGGACCCCACCCCTTCCCAATCACTCTCACCGTCCACACTCCTAATGGGATCCCCCCCCCATTCACTCCCACCATCTACACCCAATGGGACTCCACCCCTTCCCATTCACTCCCAACGTCCACACTCCCAATAGACCCCACCCCTTCCCATTCACTCCCACCGTCCACACTCCCAATGGACCCCACTCCTTCCCATTCACTCCCACCGTCCACACTCCTAATGGGACCCCCCCCATTCACTCCCACCATCCACACTCCCATTGGACCCCACCCCTTCCCATCCATTCCCAGTCCACACTCCCAATGGACCCCACCCTTTCCCATTCACTCCCACCGTCCACACTCCTAATGGGACCCCCCCCTATTCACTCCAACCATCCACACTCCCAATGGGACCCCACCACTTCCCATTCACTCCCACCATCTACACTCCCAATGGACCCCACCCTTTCCTATTCTCTCCCACCGTCCACAGTCCCAATGGGACCCACCCCTTCCCATTCATTCCCACCGTCCACACTCCCAATGGACCCCACCCTTCCCATTCACTCCCACCGTCCACAGTCCCAATGGGACCCACCCCTTCCCATTCAGTCCCACCGTCCACACTCCCAATGGAACCCCACCCCTTCCCGTTCACTCCCAATGGGACCCCACCCCTTCCCATTCACTCCCACCATCCACACTCCCAATGGGATCCCACCCCTTCCCATTCACTCCCGTAGTCCACATTCCCAATGGACCCCACCCCTTCCCATCCACTCCCAGTCCACACTCCCAATGGGACCCCACCCCCAATGGGACCCCACCCCTTCCCAATCACTCCCACCGTCCACACTCCTAATGGGATCCCCCCCCCATTCACTCCCACCATCTACACCCAATGGGACTCCACCCCTTCCCATTCACTCCCAACGTCCACACTCCCAATAGACCCCACCCCTTCCCATTCACTCCCACCGTCCACACTCCCAATGGACCCCACTCCTTCCCATTCACTCCCACCGTCCACACTCCTAATGGGACCCCCCCCATTCACTCCCACCATCCACACTCCCATTGGACCCCACCCCTTCCCATCCATTCCCAGTCCACACTCCCAATGGACCCCACCCTTTCCCATTCACTCCCACCGTCCACACTCCTAATGGGACCCCCCCCTATTCACTCCCACCATCCACACTCCCAATGGGACTCCACCCCTTCCCATTCTCCCACTCCGTTCGCACTCCTAATGGGACCCCCCCATTCAGTCCCACCATCTACACTCCCAATGGACTCCACCCCTTCCCATTCACTCCCACCGTCCACACTCCCAATGGGACCCCACCCCTTCCCATCCACTCCCTGTTCACACTCCCAATGGACCCCACCCCTTCCCGTTCACCCCGCACCGTCCACACTCCTAATGGGACCCCCCCATTCACTCCCACCATCTACACTCCCAATGGGACCACAACCCTTCCCATTCACTCCAACTGTCCACACTCCCAATGGGACCCACCCCTTCTCATTCACTCCCACCGTCCACACTCCCAATGGGACCCCACCACTTCCCATTCACTCCCACCATCTACACTCCCAATGGACCCCACCCTTTCCTATTCACTCCCACCGTCCACAGTCCCAATGGGACCCACGCCTTCCCATTCATTCCCACCGTCCACACTCCCAATGGGACCCACCCCTTCCCATTCACTCCCACCGTCCACACTCCCAATGGGACCCCAACACTTCCCATTCACTCCCACCATCTACACTCCCAATGGACCCCACCCTTTCCCATTCACTCCCACCGTCCACAGTCCCAATGGGACCCACCCCTTCCCATTCAGTCCCACCGTCCACACTCCCAATGGAACCCCACCCCTTCCCGTTCACTCCCAATGGGACCCCAACCTTCCCATTCACTCCCACTGTCTACACTCCCAATGGACCCCACCCCTTCTCATTCACTCCCACCATCCACACTCCCAATGGGATCCCACCCCTTCCCATTCACTCCCGTAGTCCACATTCCCAATGGACCCCACCCCTTCCCATTCACTCCCACCATCCACACTCCCAATGGGACTCCACCCCTTCCCATTCACTCCCACCATCCACACTCCTAATGGGATCCCCCCCCCATTCACTCCCACCATCTACACCCAATGGGACTCCACCCCATCCCATTCACTCCCAACGTCCACACTCCCAATAGACCCCACCCCTTCCCATTCACTCCCACTGTCCACACTCCCAATGGACCCCACTCCTTCCCATTCACTCCCACCGTCCACACTCCCAATGGGACCCCACCCCTTCCCATCCACTCCCTGTTCACACTCCCAATGGACCCCACCCCTTCCCGTTCACCCGCACCATCCACACTCCTAATGGGACCCCCCCATTCACTCCCACCATCTACACTCCCAATGGGACCCCACCCCTTCCCATTCACTCCAACTGTCCACACTCCCAATGGGACCCACCCCTTCTCATTCACTCCCACCGTCCACACTCCCAATGGGACCCCACCACTTCCCATTCACTCCCACCATCTACACTCCCAATGGACCCCACCCTTTCCTATTCACTCCCACCGTCCACAGTCCCAATGGGACCCACCACTTCCCATTCATTCCCACTGTCCACACTCCCATTGGGACTCACCCCTTCCCATTCACTCCCACCGTCCACACTCCCAATGGGACCCCACCACTTCCCATTCACTCCCACCATCTACACTCCCAATGGACCCCACCCTTTCCCATTCACTCCCACCGTCCACAGTCCCAATCGGACCCACCCCTTCCCATTCAGTCCCACCGTCCACACTCCGAATGGGTCCCCACCCCTTCCCATTCACTCCCATCGTCCAC